>NC_057804.1:343533453-343542275 GCF_018294505.1 Triticum aestivum
GGCTTGGGGGGGGCGACCCGGGCTCGGGCGGGCCGGCGGCGGTGGGGCGGCGGCGATGTCACGTGTTGCGTTGTGGTTGGTGGAGGGCGGCGAAGCGGACATGTCTGCCGGCGGGGACTTTGTCCGGTGGCGCGAGGTGGAAGGAGCTAGGGTTAGACCGCGAATTTCGGGGGAGAGGGCATATTTATAGATAGAGGGAGCTAGGAGAGTCCAAATGGGGTGCGGTTTTCGCCCACACGATCGTGATCGAACGGCCAAGAGCATGGAGGGGGTTTGGATGGGTTATTGAGCCACTTTGAAGTTGTGTTGGGCTGCACACAAAAGAGGCCTTTACGGTTTCCCGGTTAACCGTTGGAGTATCAAACGGGCTCCAAATGGCACGAAACTTGACAGTCGGTCTACCGGTGGTGTACCAAGGCTGCTTGGCAAACCTCGGTCCATTCCGAGAACGTTTAACACCCGCACACAAAAAGAGGCAAAAGGGGACGCCGGGGGACATAGGAGTGCCGGATTGCAAAACGGACAACGGGGAAAATGCTCGGATGCATGAGACGAACATGTATGCAAAATGAGATGCACATGATGACATGATAAAATGCAACACGCAATCAAACGACATGGCAAATACGGCAAATAACTGGCAGACACCTGGCGCATCGGATCCGGGGCGTTACAACAAGAAACATCACCTTCCTCACACTCCAGAGCTATTTTCCTGCTTCCATGCATCGTGATGGTTCCCTTGTAACCCGACTTCTTGATCTGCAAATAAACATAACAAGGTCGTGCCATGCACTTAGCATAAGCCAGCCGTCCAAATAGAGCGTGGTACGGGCTTCTGATCTTGACCACTTTAAAGGTTAACTTCTCGGCCCTGGAATCGTGTTCATCTCCAAAGGCCACTTCTAGCTCAATCTTGCCTACAGGGTACCCCGACTTACCAGGCACCACTCCATGGAAAACAGTATTCGATGACTTAACATTTTTATCGGTTAACTCCATGCAACGGAAAGGATCATAACAAAGGATATTAATGCTGCTACCTCCATCCATGAGTACCTTAGTGAACTTGTATCCACCAACTTGAGGCGCCACCACCAAAGCCAAGTGACCCAGGTTATCAACCTGGGGCGGGTGATCCGCTCGACTCCACAATGGGTTGCTCAGACCATCACAAGTAATGGGGAACTGCCGGCTCAACGGCGTTCACAGCCCTCTTATAAAGTTTTTGGTCCCGCTTGCATAGACTTGTGGTGAAGACGTGGTACTGCCCGCAATTCAACTGCTTTGGGTGACTCTGATATCCAGACTACTGCTGACCCCCTTGACTGGATTGTTGATTGTAATTATCTTGATTACCTTGATTGTAACCACACTGATTACCTTGATGGTGTTGGTGACCCTAGAAGCCGGAATTAGAACCGCCACCTCCATAACCCGGGCCATGAAAACCACTGCCATGAAAACCACTGCCGCCGCCTGGCCCATGGTTGTTGTGGTATAAATTAGAATTTTTTAAAGCCCTCATGATTGTAAAATCTTTCCAAAGGTGAGTGGATGGCCTCTCCTTTGTACCATGCTTTGGGCAGGGCTCATTCAGCAACTGCTCAAGAGTGGGACATGATCCACCTGTCTGAGGAGGCGGCCTCCCCTTACGACACTGACCATTGTTCTGCCTCACTGGGTTAGCTACAAAATCTGAGTTACCATCAACCTTGCGCTTTCCATTGCCCCCCTGACTCACCGGGTTATGTTCCAGACCCTTAGCGTTGCCACTCTTCTTTCCCTTTCCCGTCTTTTCATCATCAGACTCAGGGTCCTTGGTACCATCAGAGTTGGCATATTTAATTAGAGTCGCAATCAGCTGCCCCATATCATTGCAATTGCACTTGAGTCGCCCTAGTTTCTGCTTAAGAGGCAAAAAAGGGCAATTTTTCTCCAACATCAGGACTGCAGAGCCGGCATTGATGTTATTAGATGAGTGTATAATAGCCTTGACCTGGCGCACCCAATGGGTCATTCATTCACCCTCCTCTTGGGCGCAAGCAGATAAATCCACAATCAACATGGGCTGTTTGCATGTATCTTTAAAGTTCTGGATAAACCGGGCCTTCAGTTCACCCCATGACCCGATGGAGTTGGCAGGCAGCCCTTTTAACCAAGTATGGGTCGTCCCTTCCAGCATCATGGTGAAGTATTTAGCACATGCAGCATCGCTGACCTCCAACAGTTCCATGTCCATCTCATAACTCTCAATCATGCCTCAGGGGGTAAGTCAGCTGTGTAGTTAGGCACCTTGTGAGGTTTTTTGAAATCTTTGGGCAAACGCTCATTACGCAGAGCCGGCACCAAACAGGGTAAACCTGTAGTTCCAGAGGTCACACCTGCCTCCAATGAAGTCGTTGGACAAACCGGAAGGGGCTAGTGAACCGCCTGTCGGTGTCAAAACCGGCGGATCTCGGGTAGGGGTCCCGATCTGTGCGTCTTAGGCTGATGGTAACAGGAAGCAAGGGACACAATGTTTACCCAGGTTCGGGCCCTCTCGATGGAGGTAAAACCCTACTTCCTTCTTGATTGATATTGATGATATGAGTAGTACAAGAGTAGATCTACCACGAGATCGTAGAGGCTAAACCCTAGAAGCTAGCCTATTATGGTTATGATTGTGATCGTGATCGGTCTTCTAAGGACCAACCTCTCTAGTTTATATAGACACCGGAGAGGGCTAGGGTTTACACGGAGTCGGTTACAAGGAATGAAGTATAATATCCGAATCGCCAAGCTTGTCTTCCACGCAAAGGAGAGTCCCATCCGGACACGGGACAGAGTCTTGAGTCTTGTATCATCACGCTCCCATAGTCCGGACGAAGCATATAGTCCGGCTGTCCGGATACCCCCTAATCCAGGACTCCCTCAGTAGCCCCTGAACCAGGCTTCAATGACGATGAGTCCGGCACGCAGTCTTGTATTCGGCATTGCAAGGCGGGTTCCATCTACGAATACTCCAAAGTAATTGTCGAACACTTAGACCGTCTCCGGATCTGCGAGTTGATCCTCACATACCATCGTAGGGAACATAGCATAAATCTGATCTGCTGGCAATCTTGTAGGACCTTGAGAAGAGGTGTGTAGAGGGGGGGTGATTAGACACTAAGTATCAAAGTTGCAGTTTTTAACTTCTTTAAGTTTAAGTGGAGTTTAGGCACAAGTTTAACATTCACAATACAAAGAGTATATGAGCAGTGGAAAGTAAAGCATGCAACTTGCAAGACTGTAAAGGGAAGGGTTTTGGAGGATAGGTGGTGCTATCGTACATCCACGTTGATGGAGACTTCAACCCACGAAAGGTAACGGTTGCACGAGTCAACGGAGGGCTCCACCCACGAAGGGTCCATGAAGAAGCAACCTTGTCTATCCCACCATGGCCGTCTCCCACGAAGGACTTGCCTCACTAGCGGTAGATCTTCACGAAGTAGTAAATCTCCTTGCCCTTACAAACTCCTTGGTTCAACTCCACAATCTTGTCGGAATCTCCCAAGTGACACCTAGCCAATCTAGGAGACACCACTCTCCAAGAAGTAACAAATGGTGCGTTGATGATGAACTCCTTGCTCTTGTGCTTAAAATGATAGTCTCTCCAACACTCAACTCTTTCTCATAGGATTTGGATCTGGTGGAAAGAAGATTTGAGTGGAAAGCAACTTGGGGAAGGCTAGAGATCAAGATTCATATGGTAGGAATGGAATATCTTGGCCTCAACACATGAGTAGGTAGTTCTCTCTCAGAACTGGTAAGTTGGAAGTGTAGGTTTATTCTGATGGTTCTCTCAACGAATGAAGAGGAGGTGGAGGGGTATATATAGCCTCCACACAAAATCTAACCCTTACACACAATTTACCAAACTCGGTGAGACCAGATCAACAAACTCGGTGGGACCGATTCAGTAAATCTAGTGACCGTTAGGGTTTTCGGTGGGACCGACATGCAACTCGGTAGAACCGATATGGTTAGGGTTAGGGCATAAAGTAATCTCGGTGAGACTGGTTACACAAACTCGGTGAGACCGATTTTGGTAATTAGCTAAGCAGAGAGTTGGTCAGGCAAACTCGGTGGGACCGATTACTCAAACTCGGTGGGACCAATTTCGGTAATAAGTTAACTAAAGAGTTTGCATTGTAATCGAGGTAGTACCGATTGCTCAATCTCGGTGAGACCGATTTTGGTAATGGACATACATAGAGAGATTACAATCCCATCTCGGTGAGACCGAGATCCCTATCGGTGAAGACCGATTTGCCTAGGGTTTGTGGCAGTGGCTAAGTGATTTGAACACGGTGGCGCCGGATAGAAAGAATCGGTGGGGCCGAGTTGGACTTTAGGTTTAGGTCATATGTGTGGAAGTGGGAAAGTAGTTGACGGTTTTGGAGCATATCACTAAGCACTGTGGAGCAGAAAACTCATTAAGCAACACCTCATCCCTTCTTGATAGTATTGGCTTTTCCTATAGACTCAATGTGATCTTGGATCACTAAAATGTAAAATGAAGAGTCTTGAGCTTGAAGCTTGAGCCAATCCTTTGTCCTTAGCATCTAGAAGGAGTACCCACATCCTTTAGTCCATGCCACTCCATTGTTGAACTTATCTGAAAAATACTAAATAAAAGTGTTAGTCAAACAAGAGATATGTTGACACTAATTACCAAAACCACCTAGGGAGCACTTGTGCTTTCAATCTCCACCTTTTTGTTAATTGATGACAACATACATCAAAGCTTTAGATAAAGATATAAAGAATAGCAAGTAAAGCTTTGGAAAGACATATAGCAAGCATAGGCTCCCCCTACATGTATGCAATCATGTGAATATGGAATATAGAAGCATGTGAGAGCATAACCATGATAGAGTAGGCAATGTGTTACATGTATCTTGGCCATATGCATCAGAGCAAAGAATATTAAAGAAAATACTTTCATGCCCATGAGTCCTTCTTGCAAATAGTATGTACATCAGCAAGAATTCATCATACACATGATTGTGATGCATATACTTACCTTGTAGTCTTGAGTTGGCTTAGGATGGAATGAACCTGCGTAAACAAGGTTAGATAACACAGGTTCATCTACTAGCCAGAGCAAACAGAAGAAACCACAAGAATACCAAGACTGGGATGACATGTAGAGAATGAGTACTAAGTACCACATTGTATTAGACATGTCCCCAAGGGTAAAGATATGCAATGAATTTAAATGATTTCTTTCCCTTAGATGTCTTACTCCACCTGAATCTAGCATGGGATACTGGGAGAAGATAGGTAACAGAAAATCAGAGCTGAAGGATATAAATGAACAGAGCTAATGCAAATAAGCACATATGAACATGTCTTTCCCCTCAAGAAGACATGTGGCATCTCTCCTCTTGAACACCAAGCATCTGGGATCCTTGAGAAATACTTTCTACTTAAGTATTCTCTCCCCCTGGAGATCTCTTTGTCCCCTTGAGGAGGTGATACTCTCTCTCTCTGATGTGATCTCTCTAAGTGATAAGCTTTGATGTGATCTCTCTCTCCCCATTGACATCAATTTCCAAGAAGGGTTTGATCCTTGAGTCACAGCACAAAGCATTTATATAAATGTGACGCTTGTAGAGGACAAGATTCATTGAGTGGAGCTGGATCAGAAGAAACACAGAATAAGTGGCAAACTGTTTTTCCTGTTGTGAAATCGGTGGCACCAAGTGGTATGCGTCGGTTGTACCGAAAGGATTTGGTTGGACCGAAAACAACAAATCGGTGAAACTGAGTTCATCGCAGAGAAAACACTTGTCACCTCAGCTCACTAGACTAGTAAGATCTCACAAAGATTTGCAAGGAATTTACTGAATGATGTGCAAAGAATTGGATGCAGAAAATGCAGAGCATACAGAAAAGAACTCAAGAGAACTTCATCTAGAGATGGTCGGCGACAAAGTCACCTATGTTAGAGTACATTGACTTAGGAGTCAAGTGATATCACTTGATCATAGGTCATACTCACCGTTTAAGCTCAAAATGGGGTTGTCATTTTTCGTTTAAGCATCTTGATGTATTCACATCTTGTCGAGTAGCTTTAACTCATGACTTGGAGTAAAGCTTCTCTAAGATGTAATAACATACCTTGGTTTGGTGGTGTTGAACATGTAGTTGAACTTGTGTGGGTTGCTCAAGGTTGATGTAGCTCATCAAGAATTGGGAGCACCACTTGGAATTTGAGTGCATCTACCTACATGGGTTAGTTCTTGCAAGGGAGAGCACTTGTGTATCCAAAAATGACAATCATGAAGCTCAACATAGAATTTGTCAAAGGATATGTTCAAATGGTTTCGTGCTTCCTTGTCTTCAACCACCATAGTGTAGAAGCTTGGTGATGTAGAGATTGCTCAAGATGTGAGTAGATGTCAATCTCATGGAATTTGATTCAACCAAGTACCTACATGGGTTATATAACATGCAACATGCAAATGTATCCAAGATATAAGATCTTCATCATAAGAGAAATATCAAGGATTAGTCATAAGCTCATGTCTTGCATGTGTCCAATGGAGTTTCTACTCCAAGTTTGAAGCATCTATGATGTTCAATTCTCCTCTCAACCTGCAAAACACTTTCTCATCAAGAGGTTTACTGAATATATCCGCTAATTGTTTTTCAGTGCGAACATGCTTAAGATTAATGTCACCCTTAGCAACATGATCTCGAATGAAATGATGACGAACTTCAATATGCTTAGTTCGAGAATGTTGTACGGGATTATGACCAATTTTGATAGCACTTTCATTGTCACAAAGCAATGGAACATGTTTCACATATATCCCATAATCTTTAAGAGTTTGGGTCATCCAAAGTAATTGAGCACAACATGAGTCAGCGGCAATGTATTCCGCTTCGGCGGTGGATAAGGATACCGAGTTTTGTTTCTTGGAGGACCAAGACACAAGAGATCTACCAAGAAATTGACAAGTACCAGAAGTGCACTTTCTATCAACCTTTTCTCCGGCATAGTCCGAGTCGGAGTAGCCAACAAGATCGAAAGAGGCCCTCTTAGGATACCAAATGACAAAATTTGGTGTATGGATTAAGTATCTCACTATCCTTTTCACGACCTTAAGATGACATTCTTTAGGAGCAGCTTGATATCATGCACACATGCACACACTTAGCATGATATCGGGACGTGAAACACATAGATATAACAATGAACCAATCCTAGAGCGATAACCTTTTGATCAACCGATTCACCATCTTTGGTCAAGTCAAGATGTCCACTAGTAGGCATGGGTGTTGTCATACCTTTGCATTGTTGCATATTGAACTTCTTGAATAGGTCCTTGGTGTACTTACTTTGAGAGACAAAGGTACCTTCCTTAGTTTGCTTGATTTGCAAACCAAGAAAGAATTTGAGTTCACTCATCATAGACATCTCAAACTTCTCTGACATTAGCTTCCCAAACTTTTCACTAAAATGAGGGTTAGTTGAACCAAATATAATATCATCAACATAGATTTGGCACACAAATAGTTCTCCATTAACCCTTTTAGTAAAAAGTGTGGAATCAATTTTCCCAATTTCAAAGCCTTTTTCAATGAGGAACTTGGTCAAGCATTTATACCACGCTCTAGGAGCTTGTTTAAGACCATAAAGGGCTTTGTGCAGTTTGTAAACATTATTTGGTTTCTTAGGATTGACAAAGCCGGGAGGTTGCTTAACATAAACTTCCTCCTCTATTTCACCATTTAGAAAAGCACTTTTAATGTCCATTTGGTACAAGGTGATATTATGGTGATTAGCATAGGCAAGTAAGATGCGAATGGACTCAAGTCTAGCAACGGGAGCGTAAGTCTCACCATAGTCCATGCCTTCGACTTGTGTGTAGCCTTGGGCGACGAGACGTGCTTTGTTGTGAACTACTTGTCCATCTTCATCTTGCTTGTTGCGAAACACCCATTTGGTACCGATGATGTTGTGGTTGTTGTTGGGCTTCTCAACCAATGTCCAAACTTGGTTCCTCTCAAAGTTTAGTAGCTCTTCATGCATAGCATTTATCCAATCCGGATCTTCCAATGCTTCTTCGACCTTCATAGGTTCAATGCTAGAGATGAAAGAATAGTTTTTACAAAAGTTAGCTAAACGAGTTTTAGAGCGAGTGATTCTCCCAGTTTGAATATCATTGTAGATTTGCTCGACGGGATGGTCTTTAGCAATTCTTGCTCGAACTCGTGAAAGCTTTTGCTTGGTTCTTGGTTGAACTTCTTCTTCATCTTGTTCTTCTTCTTGGCCTTCTTCATTGTTGGCGTTGTCGTTCTCTTGTCGTGGTGGAGAAGGAGGTTGTTGACGTTCATCTTGATGCACTTCCTCGTTTACTTCCTTGTTTTCTTCATCTTGGTGTGTTCCACTTGTGGATGCTTCCGTATCAACTCTTGGTTCACCTTGTCGTGAAGTAGAAGCTTCCACTTGGACGGATGAGGTACTCTCCTTCACCTCCGTTGGACGGACCTTGCCAATAGACAAGTCTTGGATTGCTTCCGAAGGATCTTAGTCTCCTACATCAATTGGCAATTGCTCTACTTGCGAGCAGTTAGATTCATCAAACTTCACATCTACCGTCTCTTCAACCTTTCGGGTGAAATTGTTGTAGACACGGTAAGTGTGAGAGTTTGAGCCATAACCTAGTAGGAAACCTTCATGAGACTTAGGAGCAAATTTAGAACGACGATGCTTATCAAGAATGTAGCACTTTGAGCCGAATACTTGAAAGTATACAACTTGGGGTTTGTTACCAGTGAGGATC
>NC_057804.1:343542616-343552297 GCF_018294505.1 Triticum aestivum
GCTTGTGAAGATACAAGTGATTTGTTGCATGACAAGCTGTCTCAACCGCTTCTGCCCAAAAGTGCTTCGGTGTCTTGTACTCATCAAGCATCGTTCTCGCCATTTCAATGAGCATCCGGTTCTTCCTCTCAACAACTCCATTTTGTTGAGGTGTGTACATAGCCGAGAAATCGTGTGAAATCCCTTCTTCGTCAATAAAGGTGTCCATGTTTGCGTTCTTGAACTCCGTTTTGTTATCGCTATGAACCTTCTTGATCTTCACTTCAAATTGATTTTGGGCCTTCCTAGCGAAGTTTTTGAAGATCTTTTGGACCTGCGATTTATCATCGAGAAAGAACACCCACGTAAATCTTAAAAAATCATCAACTATAACTAGACCAAAAGAATTTCCACCGAGACTCTTGTAAGTATTGGGACCAAAAAGATCCACGTGAAGTAGCTCAAGTGGCCTCCTTGTGGTCATGATGTTTTTCACGGGATGCCTTCCTCCAACCTGTTTACCTGCTTGACAAGCACTGCAAAGTTTATCCTTATCAAATATGACATCGTTAACACCAAGGATATGATTCCCTTTAATAAGCTTGTCAAGGTTTCGCATACCAACATGGCCTAATCGTCTATGCCACAACCAACCTTTAGAGGATTTAGCGATAAAGCAAGTTCTAGGTTGAGCCTTTTTAGTGAAATCAACAATGTATAGATCACCTCTATGCACACCGGTAAAGACCATTTTATGATTATCTCTACGAAACACTTGGCAATCTACTTCAGTAAATAGGACATTGAAACCGAAATCAGCAAGTCTGGATACTGAAAGTAAGTTGTAGCCAAGAGATTCAACGAGAATGACATTTTGTATGGAGATATCATGTGATATGGCCACCTTACCGAGGCCAACCACCTTACCCTTTGAGTTTTCACCAAAGGTGACATACTTTCGAGGACCATCATTTTCAGCAAGCTCACGAAACATGTCTTTATCTCCAGTCATGTGATTGGTACATCCACTATCAAGAACCCATTCCTTTCCTCCTGCCATATATCCCCAAAGATTTGCCATAAAACCAAAGTGTCTCATTGCATCATCAAGATCGAAGTCACTATCATCATCCTCATCATAGTATCCATGTTCAACATCGTCATGTGGTGGATCATATCCTAGAGAGGGTAATTCGTTAGAGTGATTTTGACAATGATCTTTTTTATGAATTTTTATAGCTTCGGAAATAATATCACTAATAATTCCAACATCTCCTTTGGCACGCATAAGGTTTGTAAATTCAAATAGACTGTCACACCCTAGCTAGTCATGCATTAGAGTGTTGCATCATGTTTACTTTTCATCAGAAACTTGAAATGGGGATGACAGAACCCCCAGTCCCCTCTGAAACCAACTAGGGTTACTAAAATAATTTTTCAATGAACCTGAAATGCCCTTCTAAAATGTCCATCATTTTAGCCTTGGTTCAGAACCTCTGACAAAAGTGGTGCACATTTTTCTAGGCCATCATAGGGTCTTTGAATTAAATCATAGCTATTTGAATTTGGGCATTTAAAATAATATAAAATATTTAAATGCTCAAATATCTCCAAACTAAAATGTTTCATGTTGGAAATAATCCAACTATGAGCCAGGAGTAGTTTGGTGATTTTTGGAGATGGCTAGGTATTTTAATTAATTCAACAAAGTTGCAGTTATATTAAATAAAACAGAAAACAGAAAAAAACTAAAAGGGGGAAGCTTACTTGGGCTCCTCCCTGTTCAGCCCAGCCAGCTGGCCGGCCCAGCCAGCAGCCGGCCCAGCCCACCTCCCTCCTCTGTCGTCTTCGTCCCGACAGAGGGAGGGGAGTGTGGCCGGCGCGCGCGCACGGCCACCGCGCCACGCCACCTGCTCGCCTGCCTGCCTGCCCTCCCCTCCTCGCTCGACGCCCTGGACGACGCCACGCCTCTCCCCCTGCTCCCTCTCACTCTCCCCCGTTTCTCCCTCGCTCTCTCTCGCTCTCGGCCGAAGCACACCGTCGCCGCCGTTCGCCGTAGCCACTGCCTCCGACCACCCCTCGCTCCCCCGAGTAGCTCAGAAGCTCCGCCACAACTCCCTCTTCCTCCCCACCGCTCCACGAGTCCCCGGAAGCCCTGCATCGCCGGCACGTCGCCGTTCCCCTCTTCGGACTCCGACCACCGTCGCCGTCAAATTCGTCGTCTTCGACGCGTCCCCGAGCGCGCTTCGACGCCCACTGCAACCGCGGTGAGCCCCCGAGTCGTTTCCCCCTCTCCTTCCCCTCGTTCCCTCACCGTAGCTGCATCTCCACCACGGCCGAACCTCCGCCGTCGCCGAGCTCGCCGTCGACGCAGCTCCGGTGACCATTTGGTCACCCCGGCGAGTCCAACACGTTCGCAAGAACCAGTAGAGCATCCCTAGCGCCTCACTCTGCTCGACTTCGAGCTCCAGCACCACTCCCGTGCACGACCGAACCCCGGCGGCCGCAACCGAGCTCGCCGCCGTCGACTCCGGCCACCCCGACCCCAACGGACTCTGCCAAGAGCCGCGGGTCATCCTCAGCTTCACTCCGGTGGTCGCCGCGTTCCATTTGGTGGCCGAAACGACCAAAACCACTATCGCCGCCGCACTGTTGGTCGCCACCGGCCAGAACTCCGGCGAGCTGACGTGGCCTAGTTGATTAACCACTAATCCACCACCTACTGACGCTGACAAGTGGGCCCCAGGGCTTAGTCAAAGCTAACCAGCCCGGGGTCAACGCGGGATTAGCCCCTGTGACACTGACGTGTGGACCCCACACGTCAGGTTTGACCCGAGCCAGCCCTGTTGACCTGCTGATGTCACTGTGATGTCAGGCTGACACAGTAATTGAATTTCTGGATTTAAATTAAATCAGGAAATTCCAGAATATTATTTAAACTTCAAAAATTCATAACTTTTATTCTGTAACTCCAAATTGGACAAATAATATATGAAAAATGATCAGAAAAATCCAATCTATCCATATGTACTATTTTCATGCATGATCAAACAAGTTAACTTGATGTTTTAATCAGAACAAGAAAAGGCACTTTAAAAGGCCATATTTGAATTTGGAATTTGAATCTTTGATTCAAATTTGCTCAAACACATCTGGTTTTAGTTGCATTAGCCCAACACACTCATATTGCCATGTTTCATGCATGCATCATATTGTTGCACATTGTTTGGTGATGCCTGTGTATCGTTACCCTTTGCGACAGGATCTGTCCCCGAGGAGTACCGTGATTACCCTAACGAAGAATCGTATCCGTGCAACGAACCATCAGGCAAGCAACCAACCATTTGATCATATCGATACAATCCCATGTTCTCGCTCCTGCTCTCTTTTACTGCATTAAGACAACGCGATTCAAACTGCTGTGTGCTACGGTAGTTGAACCCATTTCCTCTGCATGACCTGTCATTGCCACAGTAACTAGATGAAACCCACTAGCATGTGTAGGAGTTGTTTGAGCCATATGTATATGTTGTTCCTACCTTGCTATGCCTGCTATGCTTAGAGTCGTGTTAGGTCTGGTTCATCTGGGTGATGGGCTAGAGTGAAATGTTAATGTTGGTAATGAGAGTGGTGTGGTGAACACGATTTGGTAAAGGTATCGATGAGAGGCCATGTAGGAGTACATGGTGGGTTGTTTCATTGAAGCCGACCTTAAGCACTGAGATCTGTATGTGTGATTTAAGAATCAGCTACTACCATGCATTGGGCCCTGAAATATGACCCCGCTCGACTTCTTATTCACCCTAGCTCTCTGTCCAGGAGTTGCAAGTAGTTTCTGGTGTTTGTAGCCTACTGGAGGCCGTGGACAGCGCTGACCGTAGGGGTGGGCTGTGATGCGGTAGGTACGTGGCACGGTGTACCGAATACCCGTTAGGTATCTCGGGAACCCTGTTCACATCGTTCGGGGCCGTATGGGAAACCTCGGCCGGACTCCCTGCGGATGGAACCTGAATAGGCGATAGACCTGGACTAGAGGCTTAAGTGTTTAGGTAGGTCATGGTCTACACCCACGTCGGCTTTCGCTTGAAGTCTGCCGAGCACATGTCGTGTGCAGACGCTAAGTGGTGGAAACATGTATGAAGAAGTACACCCCTGCAGGGTTAACATGATCTATTCGAATAGCCGCGTCCGCGGTAAAGGACTACTTGGTTGCCTATACAGTTCATAGACAAGTAAATGGAAACTACTAAAAGCCTCAAGATAAGTGTGAGTGCCGAGGATGGCTCTTCCGTAGGAAGACGGAGGTGGATCCTCGGTAGTGTATTGAAGTGGTGAATAGTGGACTCGTGTGCGCAAAACTATTTCAAACTGGAGTATCGTAGGATAGTCTAGCCAAGAGTCAAAGCTGGCTTGCTGCAATAACTCCACCAACCCTTCTTGATACTATGCATGTATGTAGGATCCGATGTAAGTCTTGCTGAGTACCTTTGTACTCATGTTGCTATAATCTACATTTTTACAGAAGACGCTGCAACCCCTTCTGATGGGTTCTATGTAGATGTTGACATCAACGAGTAGGCTAAAAGACCCAGGTGGTGACCCTGAGCTTGTGAAGGACCACATAGGATAGCCAGGCTTTCCAAGCCTCTTTTATTTTACTAGTTGTCTGTACTCAGACAAGTTACTTCCGCTGTTGGCTTGTATGATTGTATGACTTGTATGTTGGGTCGTGAGACCCGTATCTTTGTGTGTATGTTATGTATGGCTCACTGAGCCTTAAATAAAGTACTTGTGTCGTAGAGTCATGTTGTGATGCTTCGTTGTATTTGCACATATCGAGCATATTGTGTGTATGATTGAAATGCTTGGTATGTGTGGGATCTGACTATCTAGTTGTTTATCTTTAGTAGCCTCTCTTACCGGGAAATGTCTCCTAGTGTTACCGCTGAGCCATGGTAGCTTGCTACTGCTCTGGAACACTTAGGCTGGCCGGCATGTGTCCTTCTTCGTTCCTGTGTCTGTCCCTTCGGGGAAATGTCACGCCTTGAGTACCGGAGTCCTGTTAGCCCGCTACAGCCCGGTTTACCGGAGTCCTGCTAGCCCAGTACTACAGCCCGGACCCACTTGCTGATGACCGACACGTTCGAAGCTGGGTCATGGATGCCTGTCCCTGTAAGTCTGTGCCACTTTGGGTTTACGACTAGTCATGTCAGCCCGGGCTCTTTATCATATGGATGCTAGCGACACTATCATATACGTGAGCCAAAAGGCGCAAACGGTCCCGGGAAAAGGTAAGACGACACCCGTGGGGATACCGTGCGTGAGGCCGCAAAGTGATATGAGGTGTTACCAGCTAGATCGATGTGGCATCGAGTCGGGGTCCTGACAGCGTTGGCATCAGAGCCGGACTGCCTGTAGGTTCTCCAAGCCAAACTGGTCGATGTTGAGTCTAGAAATTCTTTAGTTATATGTAGGGGAATTGTTTGTGGGATGGAACGTAAGGCTCTTTTTACTCCTCATACCTTATGACATTCTGATCTGAGTCAGTCCATTCTTCCACCGGGGGTTAAGGAATTAGGATCTGTTCCCTCTATCAGGATCACGTGTTACTAATCAGTAGTACCTTATAAGTTTGATGGTTATCAGCCTAGTTCAGTTCTACTACCACATTATGTTGTTAGAATGGATTCAGTACTTGATATGATGACGTTGAGTGTGTACGAAATCCTTTGTCAAATGTCTCAATATCCTTTTTGAGCATTTACAGCTGTTATGCTGCCGAAATTTTGCTAGAAATTCTAATGCCTTTGCATTATAATTGTGCTTTCAGATGGCCACTCGCGACCTCAATCAAGTGGTTCGCCTGACCCGATGCCTAGATGTACCCGGCCATACTGCCAAGTTGGTTAGGGTAATGACTGAGGCTGGATACCACTGGTATCCTGAGTACACGGTCGAAGAGCAATTCCGAGACTTTAATCAAAGCCAGTATCTCTGCACTGTCAGGATATTTCCATCTTATCCTGGATCCACTGAGCCTCTTCACTGCTCCTATGGACTCGGGGTTACTATCAAGATGGCTGTGCAGGATGCCGCCTACTCTATGATGACCATTATGCGAGTCAGATCTGGGTTATTTCGGGACTCTGATTTCCGGTATATGCCAGGATCACTTCCGGGAGCACAAGGGTATCTCCAGGCTATCTACGCTGACTCCACTCAGGAGGATTCACGGACTCGCACCACTGCTGAAATGCTCGAGGATAAGGACCGTGAAAATCGGGCCTTAAGGTTAGAGCTCTTCAATACCCGTGCCGACCACTGGGCCACTTTGACTCGGTTCGCACCGGTGGTGCAAGCTGGATTTTCAGATATGCGCGATCTCTATCCTGTGAGATCTGCTCTGCCAGACGTGATGGTTTGGCGTGATGTAGGAGGCATCACCCCACCTCGCGGTCCCCGTAGGCCACCGTTTGTTGGTCCAAGGCCTCATCCTAGCCCCTATGGTCCACAAGCTCCGCGAGATCGTCTGTTTCCGGATGAACATGTTGAGCTTCCAGGCTATGGAGGTGACTTCTACGAGGACTACTACGGATCGGTCTGAGTTAGTAGTAGTATCACTAGTTCGCACTAGCTGTGTCGTCTGTTGTCCTGCGTGTCTCGTGGGATATGACCTAGTTTGTACTCTTTCCGGAGATGTAGAAAAATAATGTATAGGAGCTTGAGATGCCTCCGATGAGATGTAATCCTCTTTTCACTGTTTTAGTACTTTGCTTGGTCTTGTACTAAACCTGTATGGTGTGTATGACGATGGAATAAAGAAGCAGTTTTCTGTATCTACCATGTCATACGGATGATCATCTTGCATCTCGAGTTATTCCTTACATTCTATATCCTATGTCGGAATTTTATCATTCTGGCTAAATCATTGTCTTGTTTACCTAGGATGGTCAACACACGCGCTAATCCTGCTTCCCAAGAGCAGGCCGAAGGCAGTGAAGCCAGGAATGAAAATCTGCCTCATCCTCCTTCACTAGCCGAGGTTATGATGGAAGCTGAGAGAAATAAGCGGGAGACAAACCGTTTGTTGGAGCGTATAGAACAGAATACAGCACACCATCAGAGGACTAACGTGGTGTCACTCAGTGATTTTATCAAATTGCATCCACCCACGTTCCACCACTCCGTCGAGCCTCTCGACGCTGATGACTGGCTTCGCAGTATCTCTCACAAACTGCGTTCCGCGCTGGTAGCGAAGGCTGACAAGGTCACCTTTGCTGCATATCATCTTGAAGGCCCCGCCAGTCTATGGTGGGAGAATTATGGAGCTATGCGCCCCGCAGGCCATGTCACAACTTGGGCTGAATTCAGCGACGCTTTCCGTGAGCATCACATTCCGGAGGGTCTCATGGACCGTAAGCGTGAAGAATTTTGCAATTTCACCCAAGGCCGACTTTCTGTGGATGTCTATAGCAGGGAGTTTGGTAATCTTGCACGATATGCAACCGAGGAAGTTTCTACTGACGCCAAGAAGCAAGCAAGGTTCCGCAAGGGCCTTAGTCCTGAGCTTCGCCGCGACCTCCGTCTGCATGAGTGCACATCCTTTTCGAAACTTGTCAACAAAGCCATCAGTGCTGAAACTGGTCAGACTGACTATGACGCAACACGCAAGCATGGACGTGACACGGGTTCCTCATCCGGTGCTAGTCCTCAGAAGCGCCGCGTGTGGGTACCCAACACCGCCCTGCCACCCAGGTTCACACCGAGGCCATCTTTCCAGGCGCCTCGCCCTGTTCAACAGTCTGCTCCAGCTAAGCCCTATGGGGGTCCAACCAATAATGCTCCTCCACGTACCAGTTCCGTGACTTGTTTCAAGTGTGGGGAATCTGGTCACTATATGCGTGAGTGCCCCCAGACCAACCCCAATCAATCTGCTAAAGCTGTTGGCCGTGGCAAGCCGACAGGAAAAGTGTTTCATGCCAAACCGGTCACCGCTTCACGTGGCCATGTCAACTGTGTCTCTGCCGAAGAAGCTCAAGAAGATCCCAACGTCGTTCTCGGTATGCTTCTTGTTAATTGCCACCCGGCATCCGTTCTTTTCGATACAGGAGCCTCTCATTCTTTTATATCTGAAAATTATGCTCGTTTGCATAACGTTGCATTCTGTGACTTGCCATCCTCTATGGTAATTCAAACTCCGGGATCCAAATGGCAAACTTCTAGAGTAAGCCATGGAAATGAAATCCAAGTCGACAGACTTGTTTTTCTTGCATCTTTGATAGCCCTTAAATCTTCAGATATTAATATCATTTTGGGTATGGACTGGATGTCAGCTCATCATGCCCAAATCGATTGCTTTTCTAGGACTGTTCAACTCACCCATCCTTCGGGGAAGATAGTCAATGTTTTGACTCGAATAGCCAAGCGACAATTATATTCTCTTAACGCCAACCCTTTGCCAGACCTTGAGGACGTTCCGGTAGTCTGTGACTTTCCGGATGTCTTTCCAGAGGAATTGCCAGGTGTTCCACCTGACCGGGATGTTGAGTTCGTAATTGACCTCATTCCAGGAACCGTTCCGATTGCTAGAAGACCTTATAAGATGGCACCATTAGAACTAGCCGAGCTTAAGAAACAACTCGATGAATCCTTAAAAAAGGGTTTCATCCGCCCTAGTTCATCTCCGTGGGCCTGCCCCGTCCTATTCGTCAAGAAGAAGGATGGTACGGACCGCATGGTTGTAGATTACCGACCTGTCAATTTGGTCACAATCAAGAACAAATATCCACTTCCCAGGATCAACGATCTGTATGATCAGCTCGCTGGATCCTCAGTCTTCTCCAAGATGGATCTGAGGTTGGGATACCATCAAATCAAAATCAGGAACGGGGACATTCCTAAAACGGCCTTTGTTACTCGTTATGGCCAATACGAGTACACCATCATGTCCTTCGGTTTAACCAACGCTCCAGCCACTTTTTCTCGGTTAATGAACTCAATCTTCATGGAGTATTTGGATAAATTCGTCGTAGTTTATCTCGATGATATACTCATCTACTCCAAGAACGAGGAAGAACACGCCGAACATCTAAGGCTAGTGTTGCAGAAACTTCGAGAGCATCGCCTTTATGCCAAATTTTCAAAATGTGAATTCTGGTTGCCAGAAGTGACCTATCTGGGTCATGTAATATCTGGTAAAGGTATCGCTGTTAACCCTGAGCGAGTTCAAGCCGTCCTTGACTGGACTCCACCTGAATCTGTCAAGCAAGTTCGGAGTTTTCTAGGCTTAGCGAGCTATTGCCATCGCTTTGTCGAGAACTTCTCCAAAGTTGCTAAACCCCTAACCGAACTCCTCAAGAAAGATAAGAAGTTCGAATGGACTCCACAATGTGAGCACAGCTTTCAGGAACTGAAAAGACGCCTGACTTCTGCTCCCGTGCTGGTACCGCCAGACTTCTCCAAAGATTTTGTTATCTACTGCGACGCCTCGCGACAAGGACTAGGTTGCATTCTCATGCAGGATCGACACGTAATTGCCTACGCTTCACGGCAATTGC
Source organism: Triticum aestivum (assembly GCF_018294505.1). Classification (NCBI taxonomy): domain Eukaryota; kingdom Viridiplantae; phylum Streptophyta; class Magnoliopsida; order Poales; family Poaceae; genus Triticum; species Triticum aestivum. The sequence continues at coordinate 343,552,153 of NC_057804.1, forward strand.
ACCCACATGAGGAGAATTATCCTACCCATGATCTAGAACTTGCAGCCGTAGTCTATGCACTTAAGACCTGGCGACATTACCTCCTCGGTAATCGTTGCGAAATATTCACTGATCACCAAAGCCTGAAGTACATCTTCACCCAACC
>NC_057804.1:343552745-343572038 GCF_018294505.1 Triticum aestivum
GCGACGCTTTCCGTGAGCATCACATTCCGGAGGGTCTCATGGACCGTAAGCGTGAAGAATTTTGCAATTTCACCCAAGGCCGACTTTCTGTGGATGTCTATAGCAGGGAGTTTGGTAATCTTGCACGATATGCAACCGAGGAAGTTTCTACTGACGCCAAGAAGCAAGCAAGGTTCCGCAAGGGCCTTAGTCCTGAGCTTCGCCGCGACCTCCGTCTGCATGAGTGCACATCCTTTTCGAAACTTGTCAACAAAGCCATCAGTGCTGAAACTGGTCAGACTGACTATGACGCAACACGCAAGCATGGACGTGACACGGGTTCCTCATCCGGTGCTGGTCCTCAGAAGCGCCGCGTGTGGGTACCCAACACCGCCCTGCCACCCAGGTTCACACCGAGGCCATCTTTCCAGGCGCCTCGCCCTGTTCAACAGTCTGCTCCAGCTAAGCCCTATGGGGGTCCAACCAATAATGCTCCTCCACGTACCAGTTTCGTGACTTGTTTCAAGTGTGGGGAATCTGGTCACTATATGCGTGAGTGCCCCCAGACCAACCCCAATCAATCTGCTAAAGCTGTTGGCCGTGGCAAGCCGACAGGAAAAGTGTTTCATGCCAAACCGATCACCGCTTCACGTGGCCATGTCAACTGTGTCTCTGCCGAAGAAGCTCAAGAAGATCCCAACGTCGTTCTCGGTACGCTTCTTGTTAATTGCCACCCGGCATCCGTTCTTTTCGATACAGGAGCCTCTCATTCTTTTATATCTGAAAATTATGCTCGTTTGCATAACGTTGCATTCTGTGACTTGCCATCCTCTATGGTAATTCAAACTCCGGGATCCAAATGGCAAACTTCTAGAGTAAGCCATGGAAATGAAATCCAAGTCGACAGACTTGTTTTTCTTGCATCTTTGATAGCCCTTAAATCTTCAGATATTAATATCATTTTGGGTATGGACTGGATGTCAGCTCATCATGCCCAAATCGATTGCTTTTCTAGGACTGTTCAACTCACCCATCCTTCGGGGAAGATAGTCAATGTTTTGACTCGAATAGCCAAGCGACAATTATATTCTCTTAACGCCAACCCTTTGCCAGACCTTGAGGACGTTCCGGTAGTCTGTGACTTTCCGGATGTCTTTCCAGAGGGATTGCCAGGTGTTCCACCTGACCGGGATGTTGAGTTCGTAATTGACCTCATTCCAGGAACCGTTCCGATTGCTAGAAGACCTTATAAGATGGCACCATTAGAACTAGCCGAGCTTAAGAAACAACTCGATGAATCCTTAAAAAAGGGTTTCATCCGCCCTAGTTCATCTCCGTGGGCCTGCCCCGTCCTATTCGTCAAGAAGAAGGATGGTACGGACCGCATGGTTGTAGATTACCGACCTGTCAATTTGGTCACAATCAAGAACAAATATCCACTTCCCAGGATCAACGATCTGTATGATCAGCTCGCTGGATCCTCAGTCTTCTCCAAGATGGATCTGAGGTTGGGATACCATCAAATCAAAATCAGGAACGGGGACATTCCTAAAACGGCCTTTGTTACTCGTTATGGCCAATACGAGTACACCGTCATGTCCTTCGGTTTAACCAACGCTCCAGCCACCTTTTCTCGGTTAATGAACTCAATCTTCATGGAGTATTTGGATAAATTCGTCGTAGTTTATCTCGATGATATACTCATCTACTCCAAGAACGAGGAAGAACACGCCGAACATCTAAGGCTAGTGTTGCAGAAACTTCGAGAGCATCGCCTTTATGCCAAATTTTCAAAATGTGAATTCTGGTTGCCAGAAGTGACCTATCTGGGTCATGTAATATCTGGTAAAGGTATCGCTGTTAACCCTGAGCGAGTTCAAGCCGTCCTTGACTGGACTCCACCTGAATCTGTCAAGCAAGTTCGGAGTTTTCTAGGCTTAGCGAGCTATTGCCGTCGCTTTGTCGAGAACTTCTCCAAAGTTGCTAAACCCCTAACCGAACTCCTCAAGAAAGATAAGAAGTTCGAATGGACTCCACAATGTGAGCACAGCTTTCAGGAACTGAAAAGACGCCTGACTTCTGCTCCCGTGCTGGTACCGCCAGACTTCTCCAAAGATTTTGTTATCTACTGCGACGCCTCGCGACAAGGACTAGGTTGCATTCTCATGCAGGATCGACACGTAATTGCCTACGCTTCACGGCAATTGCACCCACATGAGGAGAATTATCCTACCCATGATCTAGAACTTGCAGCCGTAGTCTATGCACTTAAGACCTGGCGACATTACCTCCTCGGTAATCGTTGCGAAATATTCACTGATCACCAAAGCCTGAAGTACATCTTCACCCAACCAGATCTGAATCTCAGGCAAAGACGTTGGGTTGAATTGATCACAGACTTCGACTTAGGAATAACCTATACCCCAGGGAAAGCCAACGTCATGGCTGATGCGCTAAGTCGTAAATCTTATTGTAACAACCTGATGTTACAACAAAGTCAACCGCTTCTCCATGAGGAATTTCGGAAGCTTAACCTTCACATTGTACCTCAAGGTTTTCTTTCCACCTTGGTGGCAAAACCTACACTTACGGATCAAATCATCGCTGCCCAAAAGCGAGATAAGGGAATCTCTAAAATCAAAGAGAACATTGCTAGCGGAGGTGCTAGTTGCTTCTCCACTAATGATCATGGTGTTGTGTATTTTGAGAACCGTCTAGTGGTTCCCAAGAACCAGCATCTACGGCAGTTGATCCTTAAGGAGGCCCATGAATCTCCTCTGACCATTCATCCCGGTAGTACTAAAATGTATCAGGACCTACGCCAGAGGTTCTGGTGGACTAGGATGAAGAGAGAAATTGCTTAGTATATTGCCAATTGCGACGTCTGCCGTCGTGTAAAAGCAGAGCATCAACGACCTGCTGGCACCCTTCAACCCTTAGCTATTCCTGAATGGAAATGGGATAAAATTGGTATGGATTTCATTACCGGCTTTCCCAGGACCAAAAGAGGGAATAATGCTATCTTCGTCGTGGTCGATCGTCTTTCCAAAGTAGCTCATTTCTTACCTGTTCGTGAGAGTATAACCGCTAGCCAGCTGGCAGACTTATACATCTCCCGAATAGTGTCCCTTCATGGTGTTCCTTTGGAAATCAATTCGGATCGAGGAAGTCTTTTCACCTCTCGATTTTGGGAAAGTTTCCAAAATGCTATGGGAACCCGTCTCTCCTTTAGCACCGCTTTCCACCCTCAGTCAAGTGGTCAAGTGGAACGCGTCAATCAGATTCTAGAAGACATGCTTCGAGCCTCTGTAATCTCATTCGGAATGGACTGGGAGAAGTGCCTTCCATTTGCCGAATTCGCTTACAACAACAGCTATCAATCTAGCTTGGGTAAAGCCCCTTTTGAAGTTCTCTATGGACGACGATGTCGAACACCCCTTAACTGGTCAGAGACCGGGGAAAGACAATTCTTTGGCCCGGATATGATTCAGGAAGCAGAAGAACAAGTTCGTATCGTTCGTGAAAAATTGAAAACAGCCCAATCCCGTCAAAAGAGTCAATATGACCGAAAACATAAGGCTATGACTTTCGCGGTTGACGAGAAGGCTTATCTTCGGGTCACCCCTCTGAAGGGAACCCAACGTTTCGGTATCAAAGGCAAATTGGCTCCTCGTTACATTGGACCTTTTCGCATTCTTGCCAAACGAGGAGAGGTTGCCTACCAGTTGGAACTACCTCCGCACCTCTCCAGGGTTCACGATGTCTTCCACGTCTCTCAACTCAGGCGTTGCTTCTCGGATCCTATCCGTGAAGTGGACCATGAAACGCTTGATCTCCAAGATAATCTTACATATCGAGAGTACCCCATTCGTATCCTCGATCAAGCCGAACGTACCACGCGACGTCATAATATCAAGTTTCTCAAGGTTCAATGGTCGCACCATTCTGAAGATGAAGCAACTTGGGAAAGGGAGGATCGTCTTCGACTTGAATATCCCGCCTTCTTCTCGGAGGAAACCAAATCTCGGGACGAGATTCTTTTGAGTGGGGGTGAGTTGTCACACCCTAGCTAGTCATGCATTAGAGTGTTGCATCATGTTTACTTTTCATCAGAAACTTGAAATGGGGATGACAGAACCCCTAGTCCCCTCTGAAACCAACTAGGGTTACTAAAATAATTTTTCAATGAACCTGAAATGCCCTTCTAAAATGTCCATCATTTTAGCCTTGGTTCAGAACCTCTGACAAAAGTGGTGCACATTTTTCTAGGCCATCATAGGGTCTTTGAATTAAATCATAGCTATTTGAATTTGGGCATTTAAAATAATATAAAATATTTAAATGCTCAAATATCTCCAAACTAAAATGTTTCATGTTGGAAATAATCCAACTATGAGCCAGGAGTAGTTTGGTGATTTTTGGAGATGGCTAGGTATTTTAATTAATTCAACAAAGTTGCAGTTATATTAAATAAAACAGAAAACAGAAAAAAACTAAAAGGGGGAAGCTTACCTGGGCTCCTCCCTGTTCAGCCCAGCCAGCTGGCCGGCCCAGCCAGCAGCCGGCCCAGCCCACCTCCCTCCTCTGTCGTCTTCGTCCCGACAGAGGGAGGGGAGTGTGGCCGGCGCGCGCGCACGGCCACCGCGCCACGCCACCTGCTCGCCTGCCTGCCTGCCCTCCCCTCCTCGCTCGACGCCCTGGACGACGCCACGCCTCTCCCCCTGCTCCCTCTCACTCTCCCCCGTTTCTCCCTCGCTCTCTCTCGCTCTCGGCCGAAGCACACCGTCGCCGCCGTTCGCCGTAGCCACTGCCTCCGACCACCCCTCGCTCCCCCGAGTAGCTCAGAAGCTCCGCCACAACTCCCTCTTCCTCCCCACCGCTCCACGAGTCCCCGGAAGCCCTGCATCGCCGGCACGTCGCCGTTCCCCTCTTCGGACTCCGACCACCGTCGCTGTCAAATTCGTCGTCTTCGACGCGTCCCCGAGCCCGCTTCGACGCCCACTGCAACCGCGGTGAGCCCCCGAGTCGTTTCCCCCTCTCCTTCCCCTCGTTCCCTCACCGTAGCTGCATCTCCACCACGGCCGAACCTCCGCCGTCGCCGAGCTCGCCGTCGACGCAGCTCCGGTGACCATTTGGTCACCCCGGCGAGTCCAACACGTTCGCAAGAACCAGTAGAGCATCCCTAGCGCCTCACTCTGCTCGACTTCGAGCTCCAGCACCACTCCCGTGCACGACCGAACCCCGGCGGCCGCAACCGAGCTCGCCGCCGTCGACTCCGGCCACCCCGACCCCAACGGACTCCGCCAAGAGCCGCGGGTCATCCTCAGCTTCACTCCGGTGGTCGCCGCGTTCCATTTGGTGGCCGAAACGACCAAAACCACTATCGCCGCCGCACTGTTGGTCGCCGCCGGCCAGAACTCCGGCGAGCTGACGTGGCCTAGTTGATTAACCACTAATCCACCACCTACTGACGCTGACAAGTGGGCACCAGGGCTTAGTCAAAGCTAACCAGCCCGGGGTCAACGCGGGATTAGCCCCTGTGACACTGACGTGTGGACCCCACACGTCAGGTTTGACCCGAGCCAGCCCTGTTGACCTGCTGATGTCACTATGATGTCAGGCTGACGCAGTAATTGAATTTCTGGATTTAAATTAAATCAGGAAATTCCAGAATATTATTTAAACTTCAAAAACTCATAACTTTTATTCTGTAACTCCAAATTGGACAAATAATATATGAAAAATGATCAGAAAAATCCAATCTATCCATCTGTACTATTTTCATGCATGATCAAACAAGTTAACTTGATGTTTTAATCAGAACAAGAAAAGGCACTTTAAAAGGCTATATTTGAATTTGGAATTTGAATCTTTGATTCAAATTTGCTCAAACACATCTGGTTTTAGTTGCATTAGCCCAACACACTCATATTGCCATGTTTCATGCATGCATCATATTGTTGCACATTGTTTGGTGATGCCTGTGTATCGTTACCCTTTGCGACAGGATCTGTCCCCGAGGAGTACCGTGATTACCCTAACGAAGAATCGTATCCGTGCAACGAACCATCAGGCAAGCAACCAACCATTTGATCATATCGATACAATCCCATGTTCTCGCTCCTGCTCTCTTTTACTGCATTAAGACAACGCGATTCAAACTGCTGTGTGCTACGGTAGTTGAACCCATTTCCTCTGCATGACCTGTCATTGCCACAGTAACTAGATGAAACCCACTAGCATGTGTAGGAGTTGATTGAGCCATATGTATGTGTTGTTCCTACCTTGCTATGCCTGCTATGCTTAGAGTCGTGTCAGGTCTGGTTCATCTGGGTGATGGGCTAGAGTGAAATGTTAATGTCGGTAATGAGAGTGGTGTGGTGAACACGATTTGGTAAAGGTATCGATGAGAGGCCATGTAGGAGTACATGGTGGGTTGTTTCATTGAAGCCGACCTTAAGCACTGAGATCTGTATGTGTGATTTAAGAATCAGCTACTACCATGCATTGGGCCCTGAAATATGACCCCGCTCAACTTCTTATTCACCTTAGCTCTCTGTCCAGGAGTTGCAAGTAGTTTCTGGTGTTTGTAGCCTACTGGAGGCCGTGGACAGCGCTGACCGTAGGGGTGGGCTGTGATGCGGTAGGTACGTGGCACGGTGTACCGAATACCCGTTAGGTATCTCGGGAACCCTGTTCACATCGTTCGGGGCCGTATGGGAAACCTCGGCCGGACTCCCTGCGGATGGAACCTGAATAGGCGATAAACCTGGACTAGAGGCTTAAGTGTTTAGGTAGGTCGTGGTCTACACCCACGTCGGCTTTCGCTTGAAGTCTGCCGAGCACATGTCGTGTGCAGACGCTAAGTGGTGGAAACATGTATGAAGAAGTACACCCCTGCAGGGTTAACATGATCTATTCGAATAGCCGCGTCCGCGGTAAAGGACTACTTGGTTGCCTATACAGTTCATAGACAAGTAAATGGAAACTACTAAAAGCCTCAAGATAAGTGTGAGTGCCGAGGATAGCTCTTCCGTAGGAAGACGGAGGTGGATCCTCGGTAGTGTATTGAAGTGGTGAATAGTGGACTCGTGTGCGCAAAACTATTTCAAACTGGAGTATCGTAGGATAGTCTAGCCAAGAGTCAAAGCTGGCTTGCTGCAATAACTCCACCAACCCTTCTTGATACTATGCATGTATGTAGGATCCGATGTAAGTCTTGCTGAGTACCTTTGTACTCATGTTGCTATAATCTACATTTTTACAGAAGACGCTGCAACCCCTTCTGATGGGTTCTATGTAGACGTTGACATCAACGAGTAGGCTAAAAGACCCAGGTGGTGACCCTGAGCTTGTGAAGGACCACATAGGATAGCCAGGCTTTCCAAGCCTCTTTTATTTTACTAGTTGTCTGTACTCAGACAAGTTACTTCCGCTGTTGGCTTGTATGATTGTATGACTTGTATGTTGGGTCGTGAGACCCGTATCTTTGTGTGTATGTTATGTATGGCTCACTGAGCCTTAAATAAAGTACTTGTGTCGTAGAGTCATGTTGTGATGCTTCGTTGTATTTGCACATATCGAGCATATTGTGTGTATGATTGAAATGCTTGGTATGTGTGGGGTCTGACTATCTAGTTGTTTATCTTTAGTAGCCTCTCTTACCGGGAAATGTCTCCTAGTGTTACCGCTGAGCCATGGTAGCTTGCTACTGCTCTGGAACACTTAGGCTGGCCGGCATGTGTCCTTCTTCGTTCCTGTGTCTGTCCCTTCGGGGAAATGTCACGCTTTGAGTACCGGAGTCCTGTTAGCCCGCTACAGCCCGGTTTACCGGAGTCCTGCTAGCCCAGTGCTACAGCCCGGACCCACTTGCTGATGACCGACACGTTCGAAGCTGGGTCATGGATGCCTGTCCCTGTAAGTCTGTGCCACTTTGGGTTTACGACTAGTCATGTCAGCCCGGGCTCTTTATCATATGGATGCTAGCGACACTATCATATACGTGAGCCAAAAGGCGCAAACGGTCCCGGGAAAAGGTAAGACGACACCCGTGGGGATACCGTGCGTGAGGCCGCAAAGTGATATGAGGTGTTACCAGCTAGATCGATGTGGCATCGAGTCGGGGTCCTGACATAGACGATCACCAAACATACGATCACTAGTATTCATCTTACTCAAGGCAATAGACTTATGGAGAATTTCATCAAGATTCTTTAGGGAATAATTTGGAAAGCGTTCCTCAAGAAATTTCCATATGGTGTAGGCACACTTAAGAGTAGGCAAACATCCAATCAAGTTTCTAGGCAAGCCTCTAATGATAAGTTCGGTAGTTCTAAGATTCCTAATCATGTTAATTGACTCATCAAGGGTAGGATGCATAGGATCAACATGAGGTGTACAAGGGCTAGCAATGTACTTGTTCAAATGATATTGATTGAAAATTACAAGCATCTTAATTTTCCACTCATGAAAATACTCTCCATCAAGTATAGGCACTCTATGTCTAAGACTGCCCAAAGTAGACTCATCCATCTTCCTCCAATGGTGATTAAACCAAGGAAATGGAGACCAATGCTCTGATACCACTTGTAGGACCTTGAGAAGAGGTGTATAGAGGGGGGTGATTAGACACTAAGTATCAAAGTAGCAGTTTTTAACTTCTTTAAGTTTAAGTGGAGTTTAGGCACAAGTTTAACATTCACAATACTTAACAAGCAAGCATGCAAAGAGTATATGAGTAGTGGAAAGTAAAGCATGCAACTTGCAAGACTGTAAAGGGAAGGGTTTTGGAGGATTCAAACGCAATTGGAGACACGAATGTTTTGTCCTGGTTCCGATAGGTGGTGCTATCGTACATCCACGTTGATGGAGACTTCAACCCACGAAGGGTTATGGTTGCGCGAGTCCACGGAGGGCTCCACCCATGAAGGGTCCACGAAGAAGCAACCTTGTCTATCCCACCATGGCCGTCGCCCACGAAGGACTTGCCTCACTAGAGGTAGATCTTCACGAAGTAGGCGATCTCCTTGCCCTTACAAACTACTTGGTTCACCTCCACAATCTTGTTGGAGGCTCCCAAGTGACACCTAGCCAATCTAGGAGACACCACTCTCCAAGAAGTAACAAATGGTGCGTTGATGATGAACTCCTTGCTCTTGTGCTTCACATGATAGTCTCCCCAACAGTCAACTCTCTCTCATATGATTTGGATCTGGTGGAAAGAAGATTTGAGTGGAAAGCAATTTGGGGAAGGCTAGGGATCAAGATTCATATGGTAGGAATGGAATATCTTGGCCTCAACACATGAGTAGGTAGTTCTCTCTCAGAACTGGTAAGTTGAAAGTGTAGATTTTTTCTGATGGCTCTCTCAATGAATCAAGAGGAGGTGGATGGGTATATATAGCCTCCACACAAAATCTAACCGTTACACACAATTTACCAAACTCGGTGAGACCGAATCAACAAACTCGGTCGGAACGATTCAGTAAATCTAGTGACCGTTAGGATTTTCGGTGGGACCGACATGCAACTCGGTAGGACCGATATGGTTAGGGTTAGGGCATAACTTAATCTCGGTGAGACTGATTACACAAACTCGGTGAGACCGACTTTGGTAATTAGCTAACCAGAGAGTTGGTCAGGCAAACTCGATCGGACCGATTACTCAAACTCGGTGGGACCGATTTTGGTAATAAGTTAACCAGAGAGTTTGCATTGTAATCTCGGTAGTACCGATTTCTCAATCTTGGTGAGACCGATTTTGGTAATGGACATACATAGAGAGATTACAATCCCATCTTGGTGAGACCGAGATCCCTATCGGTGAGACCGATTTGCCTAGGGTTTGTGGCAGTGGCTAAGACATTTGAACTCGGTGGCGCCGGATAGAAAGAATCGGTGGGGCCAAGTTGGACTTTAGGTTTAGGTCATATGTGTGGAAGTGGGAAAGTAGTTGAGGGTTTTGGAGCATATCACTAAGCACTGTGGAGCAAGAAACTCATTAAGCAACACCTCATCCCTTCTTGATAGTATTGTCTTTTCCTATAGACTCAATGTGATCTTGGATCAATAAAATGTAAAATGAAGAGTCTTGAGTTTGAAGCTTGAGCCAATTCTTTGTGCTTAGCATCTAGAAGGAGTTCCCACATCCTTTAGTCCATGCCACTCCATTGTTGAACTTATCTGAAACATACTAGATAAAAGTGTTAGTCCAACAAGAGATATGTTGACATTAATTACCAAAACCACCTAGGGAGCACTTGTGCTTTCAAATCTTCGTATGTCGTGCCCTTGCATCATGGCCCAGCCCAACACGAACCGATGTTTCTTGGCCCACCTCGACTCGCGTTGCGAGGCGGTTTTATTGGCATGCCCTGCCAAAGCAGAGATCGTGTTCCTCTTATTACGGGATCTTCCATCAATACGGGTGTGCGCCACTCCATGACGACTGTTTGTATGACTCCGTGTTTTTAGATAAGTCTATAGCGGTCACGCGGAGGACTCTCGATATTCATCCCCTTTATAAAGGGGCCGAGGCCTACTCCTCTTTTCCACCACCCTTGCGCCCCTTCGCATCTCGAGCTCGAACACCCGAGACTCAAACTCAAACAACCCAGATCCTCCAATATGTCTGGATCCAACCTTCGAGGCCGGTGGGTGGCCTCCTCGATCAAAGAGGAGGACATTGCAAGGCTTATGGATGTCGGATATCTGACTGCCAACATCCAGCACAGGCTTCCTGCTCTAGGGCAGGTCATCCCTACACCCGAGCCCAATGAGAGCGTCGTATTTGTTCCTCACTTTCTCCGCGGCTTGGGCCTCACCCTTGATCCCTTTGTGAGGGGGCTCATGTTCTATTATGGGTTAGATTTTCATGATCTAGCTCTGGACACTATCCTCCATATCTCGTCGTTCATCATTGTGTGCGAGGCTTTTCTCCACGTCACTCCACACTTCGGCTTATTGCTCAAGACCTTCAATGTGAAGCCGAAGATGATTGAGGGGCGACATGCGGAGTGCGAAGGTGCCATAATAAGAAGGAACACCGATGCCCCATGGCCAGAGGGTTCTTTCCCAGAAGTATCTGATGTATGGCAGCAGAGGTGGTTTTACGTCATGGCTCCGAGAGGCACAAAGTGGGTGGCCACCCCCGACTTCCGCTCGGGCCCTCCGTCACAACTGGTATCATGGATCGATGCAGGACAGAATTGGGGGCCCGCTAGTGATGTACCAATACTATAGGGCCGTATCCGGGAGCTTCTTGAGAGGGACATTAACCTTGTCAGTATAATTCAAGTAATGCTAATCCAACGGATGTTGCCGTGCAAACGCCGGCCTCTCCGGATGTGGGAGTTTAATCCAGAGGGTCCGCGGACTATTAAGTACTTCTTTTGCCTGAAGCTCAAAGGGATGTGTAAATTATTCTTCGGACCACAAGTAAAATGTCCGGACACCACCGAGGATGCGGGCCTAAGCTGCAATCGCCTAGATACCCAAGTAAGTAACCTTGAAACCGGACACTTCGTTCATATTTGTCATAGTCATTATTCTGAAAATCCTCCATGGCCAGGAATGGCTCAGCAAGGCGGAGAGAATCAGGTGTCTGGCGCCACTTCCCGAAGGCTCACCTAGTCCAACCACTGCCAAGATGCTTGGCCGGGTGCTCAACAAAATGCCCCCAGGGAAAGACGAAGGGAATAACAGAGAAACCGAACTTCACACACTGCGCATCCAAACAGGGGGAATTGTTACCTCCCCTAAGGAGGATAGTCGGGAAGGGGAGTCTAAAGCCTCCTCCCCGCGCGGGAAGAAGAGGGCCGCCTCCGAAGACTTGTATACGGAGGTGCCCAAGCAGGGGAAGAAAGCATCACCAGGGGGCCCTGCCCCGAAGGGCGTCCTTACCGCGTCATGCCCACCAACGAGCCAGCCCTCCACCGAGCTGTAAGTTACGTGTAAGTTCGAAGGTACTACTTTTCTCCGAGTACACTAACCAGGATCCATTCTTTGTAGTCCGCCTAGCAGCTCTTCTCAACAGAGTTCATCTTCGAGGGATCTTCCTCCAGAGATGATGGAGAGTGAGACCCCACCAGCCTGTCCGCCTCATGAGGCGGGCGACACTGAGGTGCCGTCACGGAGGAGTCCGGATCTGCCGAAGCCAGAAGCTAATCCTTCAGTCGCCCTGAGCCCGGAGCGTTCGGCTCACCACGGGGGGCGATGAGAAGGGTCTAACACAGTTTGGTGTTCGGCCGGACATACTGACGGGCCTTCTGGAGCGAGTTGCGCTCTCAAAGGAGCACCGCTCATTAATGAGCATGGTGCTCAAGAAGATTTCATCCGCCACAAGCGGTTCAAATGAAGCATTTACGAGCCTGCTCAGAGGCTTTGGTGTATGTAGTAAAAAATACACAATTTTTTGGTTGTGAGGCACGCGCTAGGTGTGCTCCATATGGATAGTAGCCCTTGAGACTCTGGTTGCCCGCCCTAGGCGGCAAACGGAGGATCATATTTCGTAAGTAATGATTGCACTGTACATATGCGCAGGTATCTAAGGGTCCGGCAGCCGACCAGTCCGTTGAAGTTGCCGAACTAAGGAGGCAGATTGAATCTATTGATGTCGATATCACGCTGGTGTACGAGCGACTGAATGAGTCACAAGGTATGTGCTCTGCTTTCCTTACTATGTTGTATAGGAAAATGTGAGAGGGGCATAATATTAATGCGACATGTTTGGATTGCAGACGGAGCTGCTGCCATGGAAGCCGTGAGAGCGGAACTTGCCCAGGCCAAGAAACAAGCGCGGGCTAGCAATGCGGCTGCCCTAGAGGCGGCCGAAGAGTTGAGAGCCGAACAGGCTGCTCATCACCGAAGCAAAGACAAGATAGCCGAAATGGCTGTGGAGTTGAAAAATGTCGCCGACCGGTATGAGCTCCTTGAAAGGAGAATCAGGTAAATTCGGCTGACCTGAACAAGGAAGTTAATGCGGCCAAGGAGATGCAGACCGAAATCAGGGATGTGCGGGAGGAGCTTCGACAGGTAGTAAAAATCATGGCCGGGAGCCCCTACTTGTTGCAGATGGAGTTTTTGGATCCGAAGTATGCTTATGCTGACTTCGTGAAGAGTACAGCTGATGCGGCCAAGTTTTTCGAGGATCAAGGCGATAAAGAAGTGGAGAAGCTATTCTGGTCCCAATTCAATGCTGCTGTGCACCCATTGCCGTTGAGTGAGAAGATGGCTGCCGTGGCGGAACTTCATAGGTTGTCCGGGCTTGCCATGCGGTCTGTAATAGACCATCTTTGGCCAAAGGAGCCGAAGCCGGACAGTTATTTTGGTTTGGTGCAACAATTCCTCGGTGTCGTATCTCAAATCGATGCCATGAAGAGGTCGGCGTGTATAGAGGGTGCCCGGATGGCACTTGACCGCGTTAAAGCATATTGGACAAATATGGAGGCCACCCATATTGCGACCCAGAATCCGGCGAGAGGCCAGGATCCGGCCGAGCACTACTTGGAGCAGGTAACAGAAGGTGCTCGCTGAGGCTCAGTGCTCGAAGAATGTCATGTTTGAGTGACAACTCGTGTCATTGTAAAAACAATGTTATTTTGATTATGAGGCTGTATTTATACTTATTGCCCGAAAGTATTATTTGTGCCTCCTGTGTGGTCGTTTATATATATATGTGTAATTCTGAAAGTTAGCAGTCGTTGGCTTCAGCCCCCACGCATACAATGCGGGGGTGTTCGCAAAAAATATGCATAATCACACATGATCCAACGTCTTGGTCCATTAAGGAGGTGATCACACGTCGAACTAGGCAACCGGACTATATAGCTGTAACACTTTCACTTAGCCATAGGAGTTTGACGGTGGGTCTACTATGTAGCCCCTAGTACTTTTGCATGCATCCGAGTACGGGCGCGTGTGTACATGACGGGGAAACGGTCCTTCTTAATGCGGAGGAATCCTAAAGATTCCGGTAAGTCTTCGAGTGGTTGAACAGTCTCTCGCTGTATCATGAGAGTCAGTTTTTGGCTTTCTCTACTGAGGTGCTCATCCGGAATAACCAGGGCACAATCACAGTAGTTCTCCTTTGGCCGCCTTAGCCGATAAGAATGGAACGTAAGGCGGCAAACCCAGGAGCCGGGCAAACCCAACATTTGACCAAAGACATGATTCAGAGCTGATGCATATAAGGCCAAAGTCGTGACGCCGAACACTCCCAAAGGTATTCAGACTTTGTAACAGAAAATGGGCTGAAGAACGCCCTTTCATTATAAACCCTGTATTTCCAGGTACGTGCATTGGTCTGTCGTGGCGAAATGCCAATACCGGCAGTGTCCTGTATGGGTATAGTACCCATGGGATATGTAAACAACAAGAGGCAATATAAAAGGTTTACACAGGGGTTTAATCTAAACAGAAACCTTTGAGCGGGGCCCTGCTGCACGTCTGCGCCTTTGTCTCCGTTGTGCCGTTTGCTGGAAGGGTATCGCACGCATTGTGCCTGTAAAAAAGAGAAACTCGTGTAGAAGAGTACAACGTAAGCGTGCGATGGATGGTAAAAGTGTAAGGCATTGGCCTGTAAATAAGGCCAGGCCAACGGTGGGGTTTTATTAAATATTTATAGCCCCTGGTGTCCTCTATGGGATTACATATACGGCACCCTGGCTCATTTTTATCCGGGCTGCCGGACTCGTCTAACCGTGTCCGTGGTCTTAACGACCAGTCATGCTTTCTGGCATCGGAGGCCGCTTAGAGTCCGGCCGTTAGAGCCGTCACGTATTCCTCCATGCATGAAGAGCGCTCTGGGTTTCTGTTAACCGTGATGACGCCACGTGGACCGGGCATCTTGAGTGTAAGGTAGGCATAGTGTGGTACTTCGTTGAGGCGGGCGAAGGCCGCTCTTCCAAGCAATGCGTGATAGCCGCTTTGGAAGGGTGTGACAGTGAAGAGTAGTTCTTCGCTTCTGGAGTTGCCTGGGGAGCCGAATGTTACCTCCAGTACGACGGATCCCCTGCCGTAGGCTTCAACGCCTAGTATCAACCCTTCAAAGGTGGTGTTACTTTGGCTAATTGTGGATGGGTCTATCCCCAACCTACGGACAGTGTCCTGGTATATTAAATTGAGACTACTACCGTCGTCCATGAGGACGTGGGTGAGATGGTATCCGTCGATTATTGGGTCAAGCACCAAGGCCTCTGATCCTCCGTGCCGAATACTAGTTAGGCAGTCCGTGTGATCGAAGGTGATAGGACAACACAACCAGTAGTTAGGTGTGGGTATGATGGGCTCTATCGCGTATGCGTCTCTGAGCGCGCGTTTGTGTGAGTCGCGTGGATCATGTTTACTGTTTTAACCTCTGGTGGGAATTTTTTATGTCCCCCAGTGTTCGGCTGGCGAGGTTCATCCTCGTCTTCACTTGGTGCTTCCCTTCCCTTGTGTTCGGCATTTAATTTGCCGGCCTGCTTGAAGACCCAGCACTCCCTGTGCGCGTGGTTCGCAGGTTTGTCGGGGGTACCATGAATTTGGCACAGTCTGTCTAGGACTCCGTTCAGACCGGACGGTCCCTCTTTATTGCCTTTAAATGGCTTCCTTTGCTGATCAGGTCAAGAGCCCCTGAATCCGGCGTTGACCATTGTGTTGTTCGAGCTCTCTTCCTTGTTTTGATGTTTGTTTTTATTACGCCATGGCTTCCCGTTGCCATCCCTTATTTCGGATGTGCTTGGGTCGCTGGTGCCTTTACGGGCCAACCAGCTATCTTCACCCGCGCAAAAGCAGGTCATAAGGCTTGTTAAGGCTGCCATTGTCCTCGGCTTTTCATGGCCGAGGTGTCTGGTGAGCCACTCGTCGCGGATGTTGTGTTTGAATGCCGCTAAGGCTTCGGCATCCGGACAATCGACAATTTGATTCTTCTTAGTGAGGAATCTGTTCCAAAGCTTGCGGGCGGACTCTCCGGGCTGTTGGATTATGTGACTTAAATCATCCGCATCCGGAGGCTGGACATAAGTCCCTTGAAAATTGGCCCTGAAAGCGTCCTCGAGTTCCTCCCAACTCCCAATTGAATTTTCGGGGAGGCTTTTCAACCTGTGTCGAGCTGGTCCCTTCAACTTGAGGGGAAGGTATTTGATGGCGTGGAGGTCATCCCCACGAGCCATGTGTATATGCAAGATAAAATCCTCGATCCAGACCCCTGGGTCTGTCGTTCCGTCATATGCCTCTATGTTCATAGGTTTAAAACCCTGTGGAAATTCATGGTCCAGTACTTCTTCGGTGAAGCACAGGGGGTGAGCAGCCCCTCTGTATCTGGACGTGTTGTGGCATGCCACTACTAGGGAAAACCCTAGCAGTAGCGCGGGTTTTGTGCTCACTAGTAGCGCAGGAGGGCGCGCTACTAATAAGGCGCTACAGCTATTGCTTAGCAGCAGCGCGTGCATGCCCGCGCTACTGCTAGGACGAATAGCTGCAGCGTTTGTTCGGTACCACGCTGCTGCTAAGGTAACTACTTGCACTGTGTTTTCTGTCCATCGCTACTAGTACTTTTTTTAATTTTTTCATTTCTAGTGTATTTATGCGCCATCGTACAAATATTGATACAATACCAGTTATGAGGTTTACATCATTATGTCCATAACAGTGTGTCAAATGAAGGTGGATTAGGTTCAAGTGGAGGCAATATGTGGTGCATGTCAAAAGTATACTACTAATCCAAACTTGATCTAGTTTGGACTAGTAGTACTTTCGACGTGCACCACATGTTGCCTCCACTTGAATCTAATCCGCCAGCACAAGCTATTTAATAATCCTCATAGTCATTACCACCAACAGTATTTATTTCTGTCTAAAAAACAGTATTTATTTAATCACCACTAACACTAGCTAATAATAATCATCATAGTCATTACCACCAACACTAGCTATTTTATCATCATAGTAATATAGTGTAGCACATCATCATCCTGAAACACATTTCTAGCTAGCTAATCACTCCTGCTGCTCTCTCTTAGGTAAAATAACATAAAACATGTATAGCTCTCCTCCTTGATCAAGCTAGAGCATGCAGATGAACATGTCTCCTAATCATGGGTAGCACATCTGTTTGCTGCCCCCTAGTACTTCTCTGCGCTCCCCCATCACATATTTGGTCCAGTCTTGCACTATTAAGCATCCGTCGCTAATCTTGAATGCACTAAAGTAATCTGTAGGATATCTTGGCCGTAAGCTGATAATACTCATGGTACCTTTAGTCTCGATCCCATAAGGCACAACATTCATCGGGTGTCCCTGTTGAAGAACATCGTATGTTTAACATACTTAGCAATGAAGTTTAGTTTCAAAAATAATGTATGGAAAAGATGCACTGATGACAAATAGCAAAAATCTTACCATCCTTCCTAAATAGATGTGACCGTAGTTCATTACGAACACTATTGGTCGCACATTTTCAGTGCTAACATTTCTAAATGCAGGAAGAAAATTTGTCTTGACAGTATCAAGATCCTCAAGCCATGAAACATAATGACTGAGCTCCACGCAGTTGAGTTCAGCCCCAGGACAGTATACGGTCCTGTCTACCAAGCGCTGGACATGTTTGCTTGCACCGAAATAAGCTAACAATACAAATTAGTTGTCAACTATTTTTGAATAAACAATATCGATCAAAGACATAAATATGGTTGAGAAACTTACATAATGGTATAACTGGAGGCGTCTGCACATCGACCCAGATGTCGGTATTACCTTCAATATCATCTTCCGGACGAATATCAGAGGTGATAACCATATCAGGCTCAAATGCATAAGTCTTGCATAGTGCTCGCCATGTTTTGCATCCAAAATCGATGTAGTCGTCTGAATTGTACAATTTTGCATGGAAAATATAACCATGCTCGGTCTTCGAGTAAACTTTCTTTTCCTCCATACTATGACTGAAACCTATCTTATCCAATACAAAAACTCTTGCATGGCAGGGGATACGCTAGTAGAATAGTAAAAAAATATAAGTGGAAGCAAATGAAGCAGATGTCATGCTTAATTACAAAAAAAGACTTGTCGTTGTGACTTACTGTATCCACTTTGAAGTTCTCGTCC
Organism: Triticum aestivum; assembly: GCF_018294505.1. Lineage (NCBI taxonomy): Eukaryota > Viridiplantae > Streptophyta > Magnoliopsida > Poales > Poaceae > Triticum > Triticum aestivum. The sequence goes on from NC_057804.1 coordinate 343,570,809, forward strand.
AGCTTGATGCTGAAGCGCCTATCATGATCTAGGAAGATTCCGTTGCACAGGCCGCGCTTGTCTTCACAGTATTTGCAAATACCGAAATCCTTTTCGTCGTCAGACATTTCCTATGTTCATAGTTAAAACATCAATTGAAAATCGATCGAAGACAACTACCAAGATACTCAACACACAAATCCGGGGCACTCGATATTTCCTACATATTCTGGCACAAGTCATGCCGAAATTCACGAAAAAATCCGGCATGACCTTTGCTAAAATAGGACATATCGAGCGCCTGAAATTTGCCGGAATGGAAATGAATCAACACCCCGGCAAAACATAGGCCACTCGGAGGTGTAACCTGCAAACATGACGGGCCACTTGGATATTGAGCAACACAAGATATACATTTCAAAATATCTTATAGGACTCAAATTAGCATGCATTCAATAAGCAAAAGTAAATCATCTCATACGTCCATACATCGTCGAATATTATCACTAATACATCACGAATAGTGTCATACATATAACATCACTAATACAACTAAAACCCTAGCACACGACGGGTATCGGCGCGGGCGGTGGACACCCACAGAGAAGGAACCATCACGGGATCATAGCTCCAGTGAGATCCCCGGAGAACCTGCCAGGTATTGGAGAATGGCCTGTGCTCCAACGCAAGCAAGTAGCGACGGACGTGCGCGTCCTCCTCACTGACACGGTGACGCACCACCTCCGTGGAGTCCTCGAGCCTCTCGATCATCACTGGCCCACGCGACCGCCACCAAAGAAGGTTCGGGTCAACGACAGGCTGGCTCCTCACCAACCAGCGCCCCCCGGTAGGTAGCGCCTCCCAGTACCACCCCGGCAGAGCCCAGTCCCAGACATGGACGATCTGGTCAAGCAGGTGTCGTCCTCCACCAACTCGACGACGAGGATGCGGGATAGGCATCGTCCACGTTGAGGCGGGAAAAATTGCTTTAACTAAAAAATATAAACAAGTTCTTACTAACTAGTTCTATTAATTCAACTAGTTCTTACTAAAAATAAACTTAATATAAATAAAAATATTCTACTACCTAATTAGTACCTAGTTCTTAATATGCAACTAAAATAAACTTAATATCAACAAAAATAAACTTAATATGCAACTAAAATATAAAGAAACCCTAGGCAGAGGTAGGGGAGAGGGAGGAGCGGGCGTGCTCACCTCGGGTGACTGCGACGAGGGAGGGGCATGGCG
>NC_057804.1:343572474-343580945 GCF_018294505.1 Triticum aestivum
GTTGAGGTCGGGGGTCGGGGCGGCATAGAGGGTGCGGAGAGCGCGCGGCGGCCGACAGGCGACAGCGGCGGCGAGAGTGGAGAGAGTTGGATTTGGGGGAAAGTGGCGTGGGGAAGGACGAACCCCGTGGTTAAGTCAGAAGTAGCAGTAGCGCGTTCTGGGAAAAGCGCTGCTGCTATCTTAGCTACAACGCGTTCCCTGATACACGCTACTGCTACTCCTTTCTCTTCTTTCCCTTTTCCATTTAGTTTTCTTCACATTTTATTTGTTTCCTTTCACCTTATTCTATTTCTTTCATTTTCAATTACCTTTCCATTCTCTTTCCATTTAATTTTATAACCTTTAGCAGCAACGAGTTTATATTAAAACACGCTGCTACAAACAACGTAGCGGTAGCGCGGTTCGTCATAGATCGCTACTACTATGTGTAGCCTATGGGCTAAGCCGTGGGAATTTCAGTAGTAACGTGTGTTCAGCAAGACGCGCTACTGCTAGATCTTTATCTGCAGCGCGGTTTCCTTTGGCGCGCTACTGCTAATTAGCACCAGCGTGCTTTTCTGGCCCACGCTACTGCTAAAGTTCTGTGTATAGGGTTTTCCCTAGTAGTGTGCCGTCGGCTGTTGTTGTGTCCGGTGTTTATTCCGAACTGGTGTCCGATTGGTATGATCGTTTTGGTGACCATAGTCCCGCGCCGGGGTGTGTCCTTTAGATCCATAGATGGACCTAGCCGCGCCGGCTTTCTTATCCAGGTGTTCACGTAAATCGTGCGCGGCATCGGTAGCTACTCTATTGCAGTTATGAAGTGGTTCGTATGGCCTCCTGGTCGTGTTATTCTTTGGTGGAACGGCCTCGTTGTCGAATTTTGGCAGTAGCTTGCGTTTTGGATAACTCTTTGTATGGCGATCGTCGTTGTATCTTTCTTCAGTGTCTAGCACTTTATTCCATCTGCGATTGAGCGTTTCCTGTGCGGCCTTTAGCCGTTGCTTCTGCTTCTTTAGACTTCTTGTGGTGTCCATAAGCCTTCTGTGAAGGTTATCTAGTTCCACGCGTGTTTCCGGGATGATGAATGCATCGTCATCCGGACTATGTTCTTGTCCTGAGGCAATTTGATGAACTCGTCCCTCGGGATCATTGTGATTGGGCGTCGGCTTTGAACTGCGTTTGGCGTGACCTGGCTCGTCCGGCTCAATCACTGGGTCCATATGGTCTTTGTTGCCTTCGGAGTTGACTAGGGTGTCGATCTTTCTGGCGCTCTTGTCACTATTTTTATTGTTGCTGGACTTGGAGCGGCGTCTGCGCCATCGCTTTGGTTTTTGCCCGGGGGTTTTATCTTCCAGATTGTCGTCGTCGTCCTCCTTAGTTGTGTCCACCATGTATATATTGTACAATGGGGTGGCTGTCCACCGCCCTGTGAGCGGTGGTTCCTATTCTTCTCCTGCATCGTCGTCCATACCGTCGATGTCTTCGGAGTCGAAGTCAAGCATGTCGGTTAATTCATCGACCGTGGCAATGAAATGGGTGGTGGGTGGGCAACGAATTCCTTCATCGCCTACTTCCCACTCGAGGCGGACATAGTTCGGCCAAGATTCTCCTGTCAAATAGAGAGACTTTAATGAGTTCAGCATGCCACCAAAGGGCGAGTGCTGGAAGATATCCATAGTGGTAAACTCCATTATCGGAGCCCAACTAGGCTCGGCAGGCTCGGGAGCGCACGGACTGGAACCTACAGCCGGATACGAATCCAGGGGTCCGAAGTCACACGCTTCCTTAGAGGTGAGGCCTGTGTTTGGCTCTACAGCCGATGAGTGTGCGGCCTGCGGGGCAGGGTACATCCACCCTTCCTTGGGCCACGTAGTCTGCTCTGGATTTAGGTCCGGGGATACTGCAGGGGTGATATCCCGAGCACTGTCCGACAGCAGGTTAAAGCTGTGCTCATCGTGACTATCCGGCGCTCCTGGCACAGGACCGATTCCGTCGAAGATCAAGTCTCCGCGGATATCGGACGTGTAGTTCAGGTTTCTGAACCTGACCTGGTGGCCAGGGGCGTAGCTGTCAATCTGCTCCAATTGGCCAAGCGAATTCGCCCGTAGATCGAAGCCGCCGAACACGAAGATCTGTTTGGGGAGAAAAGTCTAACCCTGGACCGTGTTGTTGATGATTGAAGGCGCCATCAAGCCTTGCAGCGGCGACACAGAGGAACTCTCAATGAAAGCACCAATGTCGGTGTCAAAACCGGCGGATCTCGGGTAGGGGGTCCCGATCTGTGCGTCTTAGGCTGATGGTAACAGGAAGCAAGGGACACAATGTTTACCCAGGTTCGGGCCCTCTCGATGGTGGTAAAACCCTACTTCTTGCTTGATTGATATTGATGATATGAGTAGTACAAGAGTAGATCTACCACGAGATCGTAGAGGCTAAACCCTTGAAGCTAGCCTATGATGGTTATGATTGTGATCGTGATTGGTCTTCTAAGGACCATCCTCTCCGGTTTATATAGACACGGAGAGGGCTAGGGTTTACACGGAGTCAGTTACAAGGAAGGAAATATAATATCTAGATTGCCAAGCTTGTCTTCCACGCAAAGGAGAGTCCCATCCGGACACAGGACAGAGTCTTGAGTCTTGTATCTTCACACCAGCTGACCCGCCTGCTCAGCCTCCTGACGCATTTTGTCCTGACCGACCAAGTCATGAGCTCCATCACGCGCCGGGTCATGCCCACGTGGCTAGTTACGGCGTTGTTCATTGCTTGAAAAGGCCGAGTCCATGTGTCTGCTATAACTATGGCTTGGGCGAGGGGTTGAATGAATCCTATCCTGACTGTAAGAATATGCATCATGCTGCACCAATGCAATTTGAAGAAGCTCCCTAGCCCTTCATGTTTCAACCGCCGCTGGAGAGTCACCATCTACTGGGAGAGCCACCAGTCGTGTCGCTGCAGCGATCATGCTATCCAAAGGGTTGGAATAATGACCCGGTGGTATTGGCACATGTTGAGGCGGAGTATTATTCAAACGAGGTGGCTCCGTCACGCGTGGCTAAACCGGCATTCCGGCCCCAGGTGCTGCAACCCAGTTTGTCTGCAGAGGGTTACTGGTCCCTGCTCTAGGTGTGCAGAAGAGGTTTCTCGCCTCATAAACCGGAGGTAGACAAGACTTGTGCCTCCTCCTCATGATTTCATTTGAAGCATTTTGATCCATAAGCCGGAAATCCTCTGACTAAATCCGCTGGGCCTGAGCATCCAGGGCACCCCGCTCTGCGGCTATACTGACGTCCTCTGCCGCCAGGTCTTCCTTGGCTAGTGCTACCTCATCACGTAACTTTGCAATGTCCGCATTATGCTGAGTTTGATTCGCCGGGTTGACCTCTGCTATCAACAGATCTATTAGTTTATCCATTAAATCCATCAAAACTTGAGCCGACGGGCACACAGGGCCTCCTGTCTCGGCCGCCGTCGCTACTGCTGACCCGGAGATCATAGTCGTTGTAGTTGAATAGTTCTGACCAGGCTGTGTACTGGCAATGAAGATCCCGACCCTGTTCGGCGGCCCATAGGGGTCCGGAATACTATCACCATCGGAACGACCCCCAAGCCTGCCATCTTGCAGTTGATACAATGAATTAGTCTCGCCTGTGGACGACTCACCATCAGAATAGATGGCCGTCTCACCGCCAGGCATAGATCCTTCATCAAATTCTGCTCAATGGATGAATCCCACGAAGGCACGTTTCACGGCAGGCTGAGCTCGGGCGGCTCTTGCACGCTGAGCCGTCTCGATGATGTCGGTGCAGATGTCCGGCTCAGGGCCCGGCTCGCCGATCTTGCTGACGAAGACTTGGATTCCGCCAAAGGGGACCCGGTACCCATACTCAATTGAGCCGGCCTCGGGGCCCCTGTCGGTGTCAAAACTGGCGGATCTCGGGTAGGGGGTCCTGAACTATGTGTCTAAGGCTAATGATAACAGGAGGCGGGGCACACAATGTTTACCCAAATTTGGGCCCTCTCGATGGAGGTAATACCCTACTTCCTGCTTGATTGATCTTGATGATATGAGTATTACAAGAGTTGATCTACCACGAGATCATAGAGGCTAAACCCTAGAAGCTAGCCTATGATCATGATTGTTGTTGTCCTACGGACTAAACCCTCCGGTTTATATAGACACCGGAGGGGGCTAGGGTTGCACATAGTCGGTTATAGAGGAGGAGACCTACATATCCAAATTGCCAAGCTTTCCTTCCATGCAAACGAGAGTCCCACCCGGACACGGGACGAAGTCTTCAATCTTGTATCTTCATAGTCCAACAGTCCGGCGCAAGTACATAGTCCGGCTGTCCGAGGACCCCATAATCCAGGACTCCCTCAGTAGCCCTTGAACCAGGCTTCAATGACGATGAGTCTGGTGCGCAGATTGTCTTCGGCATTGCAAGGCGGGTTCCTTCTCCGTATACTCCAAGGTAGATTATGAACACATGAATCGTGTCCGGCCCTGTAAAATAAATTCCACATATGACCGTAGAGAGCACAATATTCCACAAATCTAATCTGCTGACAACTTTTCATTGCGTGACATCACGCTGCGGCACGGTTACTATACGAACCGTTTTTCCCAGCCTGCTACTGCACGTATTGCGAGCCAGTTTTATTGGCACGCCTTGTCGAAGCAGAGATTGTGTCCCCCTTATCATGGGATTCTCATCAATACGGGTGTGGGTAACTCAATCATGCTGTTAGTAGGACTCCTCGGTTTTAGGCAAGTTCCAAACGGCCACGCGGAGGATGCTTGATATTCACCCTCTTTATAAAGAGGTCCAGACCTGTCCTTTTCTTTCCACGCCAAATCCTTCCCTTCCCCTACCTCGAGTTCCAGCACCCAAGGTTCAGGCTAAGCGCTTCGGACCTTCAACCATGTCCGGATCCAACCTTCAAGGCCGGTGGATGGCCTCTTTTGTCACAGAGGAGGACATCAAGAAGCTTAGGGAGGCTAGGTATCGGACCACCGAAATCCCCCACAGGCTACCTGCTCAAGGGCAGGTTATCCCCACTCCCGAACCCAACGAGAGTGTTGTATTTGTTTCCCACTTCCTCCGAGGGCTAGGCTTTAGTCTTGATCCCTTTGTAAGGGGGCCCATGTTCTATTATGGGCTAGATTTCCATGATCTAGCTCCAGAATCCATCCTTCACATCTCGTCGTTTATCATCGTGTGTGAGTTCTTTGTCGGATTTCGGGTTCCTGCAGACCCTTGAGGTTCGAACACTGGGGTGCGCGTGGAGGTTTCGCCTTCTACCTACCTGTTCCTCGCCGAATCGCTAGGATCTAAACTACAAGAAGAACAACACAAGAGACACAGGGTTTATACTGGTTCAGGCCACCATTGTGGTGTAATACCCTACTCCAGTGTGTGGCGTGGTGGATTGCCTCTTGGGCTGATAATGAACAATACAAGGAAGAACAGCCTCGCGAGGGTCTGTTCTTGTGGTGGTGTTGTCCCATTGGAAGGGTTGATTCTAGATGCATATCTTATCTTCAGCTTCCTGTCCAGCTCTCTCTCTCTCTCTCTTGCCAGATCGATCTCTTCTTTCACCCTGTGGGTGGCTAGTACTATTTATAGGCGAAGGCCCTTGGCCTCTTCCCAAATATTGAGCGGGAAGGGCGCCAACAATTGGCCAATTTGAAGGGGAATATCTAGTACACTTATCCTGACTAAAGTTGGTCCTCGCCTGCCAAAGGCTCTGGTGGTGACGCCAACTTGGGCTCCACGGTGACCTCCATCCTGCCGTTGGACTGGTCTTGGTCTTGTTGCACTGAAATGGATGCCTTTGCTTGATGCTCTCGCCTGCGCTTGCTCCCCTTGCAATAAAGAGGAAAGAAGGACACTACGGGGGCTGGCGCCCATCCGGCGCCCTTGGTCGTCATGGCTTGCATCATGGGCACCTCGCGAGGTACCCCGCCTTGAACTCTCCGCCTCCTCGTGAGCCAGCCTGACAAGGCCGTGCCTGAGGAAGCTCCTTGTCATCCGCCCCGCGAGGCTTGGCCCCTCGCGAGGGTCTTGAGCTTGTGCTAATGAAGATGGGCCGTGCTGGGCCCCCTTTGAGCCACGCCGCAGGCCGCAGGCAGGCAAGTCTGGGGACCCCCGTTCCCAGAACGCCGACAGTAGCCCCCGGCCCCAAGGCGCGCCCTGACTTGGCCGAGCAGAGAGGCGAAAGGGCGAGTGCGAAGCATCGTGGGCCCCAACAGCCTGCGGCCTTGGGCGCCGCGTGGCGGTTGATTGGACGTGGGCGGCTCCGCTTCCCCATGACGCCTCGGCAACTGCACAAACTGACAAGTCCCTACTTGCAAAAACGGGTCATGATTACCTGCGATGGTGGAAGCCGACGGTTGGCCTCCTCTGGCTATAAGTATGGAATGGCGCGAGCCATTCTAGTTCATCTTCCTCTGCTACTCCCCCTCCTCTTCATCTTCACCATTGCTCTGTCTCACGCTGATGGCGCCCATCCGTCGGTTCTCCATAGGAGAGAAGGGAAAGGCCCCTCGAGAGGGTCCTGACCCGCTTCCGCCGAAGAAGCGGTTGGTCCTCTGCCGCCGAGATGAGGGCACGCGGCAGGAGGTGTCGAGGCCTTGGTGCGAGCGACCGCCGCCGGGGTTCCCGCTGGCTCTGTATGCCCACCATGGGGGCCCTGCTGGAGCTGGTGTCGAGCGCCATGGACGACGATGCCGTCGGCGCCGGTGAGTAACGGCGGTGCGTGTTGTCCCTCCTGGAGTCCACGCCGAGGGCTCCTCCCGAGAGTTTGTGCTCCACGCCGCCATGCCTCCTCGATCTTGGATTCTCCTTCCTCCTTCCTTCGCCTTCGAGATCCCGCTGAGGGGGCCTTTCAGGCTTTGGCTGCAGCATGCCGATTGCCAGACTCCAGCGACCGATGCGGATGTCGAGGTCGTCGCCCCAGGTAAGGTCTTCATGACCCGGGGCTGGGGCGATATCGCCCGGGTTTGCAGGGCGAGGGGCTCCCTCGTGATCCACCTGGAGTTCGATGGCGCTTCCGTGATGCTCTTCAAGGTCTTCGACAAAGAAGGGCGCCGCCTGGAGTGTTGTCCCAGAGGCAGCAGCAGGAGCTCTGGAGCGGCAGGGATCAGGCCTGCCGCCGCACGCTCTTCCAGCAGCTCCTTAAGCGGCGGGGGTGCCGGAGGATCCAGCGACTCCGCCGAGCCCTTCGCGACTCCGGAGACGAGCGACGACAGCTACGAGCCCCCAAGCTTGCACCGCTCTCGGAGCAGGACGGGCTCATTAGGCTGCTGTCGTCTCTGATCTGGATGAGGTCGGCGCTGGTGCCTGATGGCCCACTATTGATGATGGCGTCTGCTGTGGCGGTTCCTGTAGTTAGGACTCCTTAGGATATGCGTCTTTTGTCCCTGTGAGGAGCCAAGAACACACCCCCTGGGGGCTTGTAAGGTGTCTGTAGCTCCTTTTGTCAATATGATCCTCATTATGAAGCAGTGCGAAGTGGTTATTCCGTCTTAGCTTAGTTTATTCCTATCAGACCTCGTGAGGGCTTGATGCTCAGCGCCGACAGGTCCCAGTCCCAAGGCAGCTTCAGCTGTCGCTGGTATGCCAGGTCGCGATGTCGTGGTCAAGGCCAGGAGGTGAGCGGCCTGAGGCCCGATAAGAGCCCCTGAGTCACGATGCTCAGGAGGTCCCCCTTGGCGCTCAAGCAGCCATCATTCGGTGAGAAAGGAGAGCGACGTTGCTAAGACGGAATGGTATTAGGTGCGGGGACGGTGCTGTGATAGCTAGTGTTCCCGGAGAGCGACTTATCTCGAGGGTCAGGAACGCTTCCTGGTGCGGCGCTAAGTCCTTGCCTTGACCATCGGAGGGTTGTTTGGCGAGGTCACCACGTGCTTCTCCCCTCTCACCCTCGCTCCCCTTTCTGCTCTACGTCCTCGGGTCCCGGCCCTCGAGCGAGTCTCAGCCATCGCTGGTATGCCAGGTCGCGATGCCATGGATATGGCCAGAGGGTGAGGGCTGGAGAACCAGTAGGAGCCCCGAGTCGCGATGCTCAGGCACCCCCCCTTGAACGTGCAAGCAGTTTGCATGGACGAGGGCGAAGAATACACTATGAGGGCCTCGCATGACGATGTTCCTGGGGGAACCCTGCAGGCTCATCACAGAACAAACGAGAGTCCATCGCGACAAACGATGGTTAGCCGTTAGTTGCCTTGGAGAGGCGGCGAGGCACAAAAGGCCTGGCGAGGTGTGCCGGTTCACCCGTGATCCAGCTCAGGACTCACGGGGCCCCACCCCAAGGCGGGTTGCGCCCGGCGCTGAGCCTTATCTAGGAGAGTGTTCCTGCAAATTTGGCTACATGCCGATGCTCTACGTCCTCGGGTCCCGGCTCTCGGGCTGGTCTCAGCTGTCGCTGGTATGCCGAGGCGCGATGCTGTGGGCAGACCAGAGGGTGAGGGCTGGAGAGCCGGT
>NC_057804.1:343581227-343612653 GCF_018294505.1 Triticum aestivum
CGCAAGCTGGGTTAGATGTCGAAAACCTATGTCCTCGGGAACCGGCTCTCGGGCTGGTCTCAGCCGTCGCTGGTATGCTGGTGCGCGATGCCGTGGGCAGACCAGAGGGTGAGGGCCAGAGAGCCGGTAGGAGCCCTGAGTCGCGATGCTTAGGCACCCCCCCTTTAACGCGCAAGCTTGCGACATCCAGGAAAAAAAGGTACCATGAACAGGCACCAAACAACAAGCATGGCGGGTCGAAAACACGCCCCTAAGGTAAATGCAAGAGGGGTACATGCCACTGGGTCTGACCCGAGCGGCTTGGGGATAATGCAGCCCGAGGGGCGCCCCCAGCAGAGTGAGCTAAGAACATGAAATAAAAGAGATACATGCCACAGGGACGGACCCACGCGGCCTGGGAATAATGCAGCCCTGGGGGCGCTCCCAGCTGGAAATGAAACTCGAAATATGTCACCTGATGACGCTGAAGACGAAGGGGTGTTGATGCAGAAACTCGGTGGGCTGCGGGAGCAGATCCTCACGAGCCCCCAGGCCCTGGGGCATCAGGAGGCTCCGGAGGCGCGGGCGGCTCCTCGAAGACCGTCTCCATCTCCGCCAGGGCTGTGGAATGCCTGACCTCTTGAGCCTCCAGGATGGCCCTCATGATGCGTCGGTACGTAGCAGCCGCGTTTGGCAAGCCGTACGGCATGCGAACGTAGCTGTGGGGCAGGCCCTCGCAGCGTCCCACTCGTGAAGGCCAGAGGCGCTCCTGAGACGCGGCTTGGTTGAGCCCTGGTATGTCGATGCAGACGCGCAGCCCACCATCCTCGCCTGGATGGGGGGCCACAGCGGGTAAGTGGCGGCTGCCTCTCATGACCCTTGACTCCTGTAGCTCCTGAATGGCCTTGCTGACGAGCTCCTGAGGGTTTGGCCCTCCTTGCCTTGCTCCTTCTTGATGGAAACATGCTTCGAAGCACGCCTCCACGTGGTGCCCAAGCGCCTCCCTCATGACCTTGGCAAGGTCGACGGCCCTCCAGGGGAGAGCCCTCGAGCCCTGCCTGAGGAGGCCGCTAAGCGCGCTTCCCTATGCGATGGAAGGAGGTTCTCCCTGAGCAGGCGCGGGCCTAGAGGGACCTGCCTCCTGAGGGGCCGGACCAGTCGATGCCTTCTTCTTCTTGGGGCGGCCTCAGGAAGCCTCCTGCTTCCGTGATCCGGGTCTTCCAGTGATGCGGCCTGAAAGGCTCTCTCCAGGGAGCAAACCGCATCTCTCTCTTTGCAGGGCATCGTGATGACTCCGCCACTTCCTGGCATCTTGAGGACGTTGTAGCCGTGGTGGGTTACGGCCATGAACTTGGCCAGCGCTGGGTACCCGAGGATGGCATTGTACGGCAGGCGAATGTGGGCAACGTCGAAGTCGATGAGATCGGTGCGGTAGTTGTCGCATGCCCCAAAGGTGGCAGGGAGGCGGACCTGCCCAATCGGGACAGTGGAGCTGTCGGTGACTCCGGAGAAAGGCTTGGTGGGCTGAAGCTGACTGTAGGGTACTTGGAGATTGTTGAATGTTTCCACGGACAGGATGTTGAGCCCTGCCCCGCCATCGATGAGGGTCTTGGTGACTAGCACGTTGCTGATGATTGGGGAACAAAGCATCGGGAGGACTCCGGCTGTGGCCGCGCACTTGAGCTGATCCGCTGAGCTGAACGTGATGGCGCACGCCGACCACCTAAGAGGGCGTGTTGCCTCGAGCTTGGCGAGGACTGCATTCACTTCGCGGGCAAACTGCTTGAAGATGCGCTGAGAGGCTGGGGCTTGAGCTCCACCTAGGATGCAGGCGATCGCGCGTGGTTCCTAGAAGCCCCCAGCCCCTTCGTCCTGATGACGGTCCTCATTTCTCCTTGGCTGCAGCGGTAGCAGAGGGAGGCCTGCATTACCTTGCGGGTGATCCTCGCGAGGCTGATCCCTCCAGCCTCCCCCGCGAGGCGGGTCTTGCCAGCGATCCTCGCGAGGTTGGTCGCGCCACCCTTGACGTGGGCCGCGGTCTTCGCAGCGTCCTGCGTTCCTTCCTCCTCCTCGTTCGTAGCCCCGGTCGTTGTGGTCGGGACGCCGGCCAGTCCGTCCTTCACGCACAGCCCTGAGCTCTTGGCATTCATTTGTGTTGTGGGTGTGGAGGTCGTGGTACACGCAGTACCGACTGCCCTTGGAGGATTCGGGCTGATCTCAGCCCCGCTTGGTGTCTGGTTCTACCGCGAGCATGGCAGCCCCCTTGTGCTTCACGTCCTTGGCCTTGGGCTTCTTCTCTTCAGGGTCTGCGGCAGGCAATTCGAGGAGGGAGAGACGCCCTTCCTCAGCCCTGGCGCAGTTGGTCGCCAGGTTGACCAGCTCCAAGGAAGTGCACAGATATTCATGCATTGCAAGATCCTCCTTCATTTTGACGTCACGCACGCCGTCAGAGAAGGCTGAGATGATGGCCTCCTCGGTCACCTTGGGAATCTTGAGGCACGCGTTGTTGAAGCGCTGGATGTACTTCTGCAGGGTTTCCCCCGGTTGTTGCTTGATGCGGCGCATGTCGCTCACGGCGGCAGGCCGGTCACGAGTACCCTCGAAGTTGGTGATGAAGCGGGTGCGCATCTCGTCCCAGGAGGAGATCGTGCCTGGGGCCAGGTTCAGAAGCCAGGTGCGGTTCCCGTCCTTGAGAGCCATGGGAAACCAGTTCACCATGACCTTCTCGTCTCCGTTGGCAGCCTCGATGCCCATCTCGTAGAGCTGAAGGAACTCCGCAGGGTCTACCGTGCCGTCGTAGCGAGGAGGCAGGTCTGGCTTGAACTTGCCGGGGCACGCGACGGTGCGTAGCTAGGTGGTGAAGGCGTGGCAGCCCGCTGTGGCTACAGGAGGCCTTGGAGGATGAAGGGCTCGGTCTTGCGGGTCCCCGCGCGCCGCAGCTGGGTGCAGCGCGGGGTCTTGACGTGCTGGAGCAGGGGCGTGGTCGGGATGAGCCGGAGCAGGGAGCGCTCGGTCAGCTTCTCGAGGGTGTGGGACCTCTTGGCAGCTTTGCTCTTGCCGTGTTGGTTCCTGACGTGGTGGGTTCCGCCCAGGGGCCGCGCACCTCGGAGCCAGGGCGCCTTCTTGAGGGGGAGGCGGCTGAGGCGCCCCAGGAGCTTCATTGCCCGCGCATGGCGGGGCGCGGTGCAGCGAGAAAGATGGCGCGGGGGAGCCCCCAGCGGCGCGGACGAGTTCGGCGACTCGGTCGAGCCACTCTTCGTAGACGTCATTGACTGGGCGGTAGCGCAGGAGCTCGTTTGCCGCGATGAGCGCAGCTCGAGCCTCCATGGCCGCGCGGGGCGCGCGGGATGAAGAACCAGCGGGGGTGAGCGAGGGCATAGCGGTGCGGACGTCTCGCCTCATGGGCGGGTGCTGGGACGATGCTTGCTGCTTGTTCCCCGCCAGGCCGGTGGCAGCGTTGACGGCAGGCGATGGGGAACGACGAGGGCGCCCGCCGATGGGAGCCGTCTAGGAGACACGGGAAGCGAGGGCGGCTCGGCACTCGGCGCGAACCCGGCGTGCGTCAGACATGGCCACGACGGTCGGAGAAGAACAGGGCGACGGAAGACGAATTCCGGAGCACCCCTACCTGGCGCGCCAAATGTCGGATTTCGGGTTCCGGCAGACCCTTGAGGTTCGAACACTGGGGTGCGCATGGAGGTTTCGCCTTCTACCTACCTGTTCCTCGCTAAATCGCTAGGATCTAAACTATAAGAAGAACAACACAAGAGACACAGGGTTTATACTGGTTCAGGCCACCATTGTGGTGTAATACCCTACTCCAGTGTGTGGCGTGGTGGATTGCCTCTTGGGCTGATGATGAACAATACAAGGAAGAACAGCCTCGCGAGGGTCTGTTCTTGTGGTGGTGTTGTCCCTTTGGAAGGGTTGATTCTAGATGCCTATCTTATCTTCAGCTTCCTGTCCAGCTCTCTCTCTCTCTTGCCGGATCGATCTCTTCTTTCACCCTGTGGGTGGCTCGTCCTATTTATAGGCGAAGGCCCTGGGCCTCTTCCCAAATATTGAGCGGGAAGGGCGCCAACAATTGGCCAATTTGAAGGGGAACATCTAGTACACTTGTGCTGACTAAACTTGGTCCTCGCCTGTCAAAGGCTCTGGTGGTGACGCCAACTTGGGCTCCACGGTGACCTCCATCCTGCCGTTGGACTGGTCTTGGTCTTGTTGCACTGAAATGGATGCCTTTGCTTGATGCTCTCGCCTGCGCTTGCTCCCCTTGCACCAAATAGGAAAGAAGGACACTGCGCGGGCTGGCGCCCGTCCGGCGCCCTTGGTCATCATGGCTTGCGACATGGGCACCTCGCGAGGTACCCCACCTTGAACTCTCCGCTTCCTCGTGAGCCAGCCTGACGAGGCCGTGCCTAAGGAAGCTCCTTGTCGTCCTCCCCGCGAGGCTTGGCCCCTCGCGAGGGTCTTGAGCTTGTGCTGATGAAGATGGGCCGTGCTGGGCCCCCTTTGAGCGACGCCGCAGGCCGCAGGCAGGCAAGTCTGGGGACCCCCGTTCCTAGAACGCCGACAGCCTTCCTCTGCATCACCCCACACTTCGGCTTATGGCTCAAGATCCTTCAATGTGAAGCCGAAGATGATCGACGGGCGACACACGGAGTGCGGAGGCGCTATAATAAGCAAAGGTGCCGACGCCCTATGGCCGAAGGGTTCCTTCCTGGAGGTTCCGACTTATGGCAACGGGAGAGGTTCTACATCACAACACCCCGAGGTACAAAGCGGGCAGCCGCCCCAGCCTTCCACTCGGGCCCTCAGCCCCAACTAGCATCATGGGTCAACAAAGGGCTGGACTGGGAGCCAGTTAATGACGTGCTGACATTGCAAAGCCGCATCCGAGATCTCCTCAAGAGGGACATCAGTCTCGTCAAAGTAATTCAAGTAATGCTAGTTCGTCGGGTCCTGCCATGCCAACGTCGATCTCTCTGTATGTGTGAGTTCAACCCAGAAGGATCACAAACTATTCAACACTTCTTCGGCATGATGCTCGAAGGGATGTATCGATTATACTTCGGATCACGAATAAAGTGTCCGGACACCACCGAGGATGCGGGTCTAAACTGCAACCGTCCAGATACCCAAGTAAGTAACTCCGCGACAGGACATGCTCTTATTATATTTGTCACAACATCATTCTGAAAAATTGCCCTCGGCCAGGACTGGATAAGATAGGCGGGGAGGATCATGTGTTCGGCCCATCTTCCTGAAGGCTCGCCGGATCCTGTACTAACCAGCATGCTGGCTCGCGCACCCTATGAAGTGCCATCAGGAGAAGATGATGGGAGGAATAAAGAAGCGGAAAGCGGGCTTCATACACTACACATCCAAACCGGGGGAATTGGTGCCTCCGCGAAGGAGGGTGATCGGGGATGTGAATCTAAAATCACCTCCCCCCACGGGAAGAAAAGGGCCGCCCCTGAAGACTTGGAAACGGAGGTTTCAAAACGAGGGAAGAAACCCTCACCAGGGGACCCTGCCCCGAAGGGCATATTTACCGCATAGCGCCCACAAGGGGACCAGCCGTCAGCCGAGCTGTAAGTAAACAAAGGGACATTAGTAAATATGCCCTGCTTTTTCCTGAGAATAATAGCCGAGACATATGTTTTGCCGTCTGGCTCATAGCCCTTCTCAACAAAGTTCGTCTTTGGGGGATCTTCTTCCAGAGATGATGGAGAGCGAAACGCCTCCTACTGCCTCCCCGACTCATGAGGCGGACAACATTGAGGTGTCATCCCGGAGGGTCTCTCCTGATCCGCATAGGCCAGAAGGTAACTCTTCGGCCGCTCGAAGTCCAGGGTTCTCGGCTCCTAAGGAGACCAACAGAAAATGCCCTGGATTATCCGATGTACAACCGAACACATTAATGGGCCTTCTGGAGCAAGCGACTATCTCATAGGCACACCGTACCTTAATGGGTACGGTGGTTGAGAGGATTTCATCCGCAAAAAGCGGTTTGAATGAAGCTTTTACGAGCCTACTAAGAGGCTTTGAGGTACGCAAAGTAATATATATATATATATATATATATATATATATATATATATATATATATATATTTGACTGCACCGCACATGCTATGTGTGCTCTGTACAGATAGTAGCCCCTAAGACTCTGTTTGCCGTCTAGAGGCGGCAAGCAGAGGATCATTGTCTCTGGTAATGATAGCGCTGCTTTCATGCGCAGGCGGATGAGGGTCCGGCGGCTGACTGGACTGCTGATTTTGCCGAATTGAGGCGGCAGCTTGACATGGCGGATGCGGACATCACGCTTGTGAACAAGCGGCTTGACGAGGCACAGGGTATCTATATTTGGGTGGTCAGCAATTATTAAGAGGAGCATGATGCTAGTATTTATAATATGCTTTGAATGCAGATGGTGCTGCCGTCGTGGAGACCCTTCGGGCAGAACTTGCCCGAGACAAGGAACAAGCCAGGAGAAGTGATGCGGCCGCCCTGAAGGAAGCCGAAGAGTTAAAAGCCTAACAAGCTACTCAGCGCCAGAGCGAAGATAAAATAGCCAACATGGCTCTTGAGCTGCAAAATGCCACCAGCCGCTATGAGCTCCTCGAAAAGGAAAGCCAAGCTAAAGTGGCTGACTTGAAGAAGGCCTTGAAAGCAGCCAAGTAAACGCGCTATGAAATTAGAGCGGCGCGGGCGGAGCTTCGTCAAGCCGGAGATATCACGGCTGGGAAGCCCTTCTTATTGAGGACGAAGCTCGGCGATCCGAAGTATGACCCTCTTGATCAATTGTGGATTTCGGCAGACGCATACTTGGATTTAGCAAAGAGTGCTACTGATGCGACTGAGTATTTCAAAGATCAGAAAGATCATGAGGTGGAAAGATTGTTCTGGTCGCAGTTTAGTAATCCAAGGCGTCCACTACTGTCGAATGAGCAAATGGCCGAGTGGGCCGAGCTCCATAGGTTGTCCGGGCTTGCCATGAAGTCTATCGTGGATCATCTTTGGACGAAGGAACTAAGTCTGGATAGTTATTTTGGTTTAGTGCAACGATTTCTTCGTGCTGTGCCGCATATCAACATTGTCAAGACGTAGGCGTGCATATAGGGTGCACGGATGGCTCTTGCCCGTGTCAAGACATATTGGGTGAAGATGGAGGCCACCGAAATCGCGACTAGGGGTCCACCTGGGGGTCAATACTCGCCCGAGCACTATTTTGAAGAAGTTCTAGAATGTGCCTGTTCAATAGAGGCCCAGTGCTCAAAGAGTACCATGTTCCAGTGACATGTGTCTTAATTGTAAAAACAATGCTATTTTGATTATAAAGGCTATATTTATACTTTTGCCCATAAAGTATTGAGTGCCTCCCGTGCGGCCGTTTATGTATGTATGTATATAACCTGAAAGTTTGCAGTCGCCGGCTTCAGCCCCCACGCATATAATGCGGGGGTGTTCGGTAAAACGCATACTCACACTTGATCCAACGTCTTGGTCTGTTAAGGAGGTGATAGCGCGGTGAACAGGGCAATCGGACTATATAGCTTTAACACTTTCACTTAGCCATAGGAGTTTGACGATGGGGCTACTATATAGCCCCTGGTACTTCCGCATTCATCCGAATACGGTGTGTCTACATACGTGACAGGGAAACCGGTCCTTCATTAATGTGGAGGAATCGCGAAGATTCCACTGAGTCATCCAGTGGTTGACCAGTCTCTTGCTTTATCATGACAGTCAATTTTTTGCTTTCTCTACTGAGGTACTCATCTAGATGAACCAGGGCACAATCGCAGTAGTTCTCCCGGTGCCACCTTGGCCGATAGAGCGGAACGTAAGGTAGCAAAACACGGGAGTCAGGCAAACCCAACTATTGACCAAAGACATGATTCAGAGCTGATGCATATAAGGCCAAACTCACGACGCCGAACACTCCCTAAGGTATTCGGACTTTACAACATATACTGGGCTGAGTACCGCCCTCGATAATTAGCCTTGAATTTCCAGGTACATGCATTAATCTGGCATGAAGAAAAAGCTTGCCAATAGCGCCAGTATCCCTCTCGGTTGTTTTGAGTACCCGAAGGGTGTGAAGCAACAAGAGGCAATAAAAAAGGTTTACATAGGGTCTTAATCTAAAAAGGAACCTTTGAATGGGGCCTTGCTGCATGTCTGTGCCTTTGTCTCCGTTGTGCAGTATCCTAGAAGGGTGTAGGACGATGATCATCTGTAAAAAATAAAAACCCAGGTGAAAGAATCTGGTGTAATCATGCGAAAAGTTAGTTATTATTAATGGACCATGAGAATTCAATCTATTTTGTGTAAATAGGGTCGAGCCGAACTATGGACCCTTGAACATGCGGGCAGCCCCTAGCGCCACATACGGGGGTGTATCTGTCAACCAAGCTCAGGTTTATCTAGGCTGTTACAACTAGTGGTGCGCCGGACACGTCTAGCCATGTTCGTGGTCTTGACGACCGGTCATTTATTCGGGTTGGAGAGGTCGTTCAGTGGTTCAGCTGCTAGAGCCGCCACATACTCTTCCGCATGCAAGGAACACTCTGTATTTCCGCTGATTGTGATAACGCCACGTGGACCGAGCATCTTAAGTTTAAGATAAGCGTAATGTGGTACTGCATTGAAACGAGCGAAGGCCGTTCTTTCGAGTAGTGCATGATAGACGCTTCGGAATGGAGCGATGTCGAAGATTAGTTCTTTGCTTTGAAAGTTGTCGGGAGAACCGAATACAACCTCTAATGTTAGAGAGCCTGTACAGCGGGCCTCTACGCCTAATATTACTCCTTTAAAGGTAGTACTGCTTTGGCTGATTCTTGACGGGTCTATCCCCATTTTGCAAACAGTGTCCTGATATATCAGATTAAGACTACTACCGTCGTCCATAAGGACTCGGGTGAGATGGTATGCGTCAATTATTGGGTCGAGCACCAAGGCGGCCGAACCTCCATGCCGGATACTAGTCAGATGATCCCTGCGATTGAAAGTGATCGGGCAGGCCGACCATGCATTGAATATTGGGGCAACTGGTTCTATAGCGTATACGTCTCGGAGTGCGCGTTTGCGTGTCCTCTTTCGTATGTGGGTTGCGTAAATCATGTTCACTATTTTGGCCTCTGGTGGAAATTTTTTCTGTCCCATAGTGTTCGGCTGGCGAGGCTTGTCCTCTTCTTCGCTTGGCGTCTCCCTCCCCTTGTGTTCAGCGTTTATCTTGTCGACCTACTTGAAGACCCAGCATTCCCTGTTGGTGTGATTTGCAAGTTTCTCGGGGGTGCCATGGATATGATATGACCTGTCCAGAATTTTGTTTAGGCTGGACGGCTCATCTCTGCTGCCTTTGAATGGCTTTTTCCGTTGACTGGTTCAAGAGCCCCTGAATCCGGCGTTTACCGCCGTGTTGTCTGAGCTGTCTTCATTGTTTCGACGCTTGTTTTTATTGCGTCGCAGCTTCCCATTGCCATCCCTGACTTCGGATGTGCCTGGGTCGCTGGTGCCGCTGTGGGCCAACCAACTATCCTCGCCCGCGCAAAAGCGGGTCATAAGACTTGTTAGGGCTGCCATTGTCCTCGGCTTTTCCTGGCCGAGGTGTCTGGTGAGACATTCGTCCCGGATACTATGCTCGAAAGCCGCTAAGGCTTCGGCATTCGGGCAGTCGATGATTTGATTCTTCTTGGTGAGAAATTTGTTCCAAAGCATACGGGCTGATTATGTGACGTAAATTGTCTGCATCCGGAGGTCGGACGTAGGTCCCTTGAAAATTAGCCCTGAATGCGTCCTCAAGTTCCTCCCAACTTCCAACTGAGTTTTCGGGGAGGCTTTTCAACCAGTGTCGATCTGGTACTTTGAACTTGAGGGACAGGTATTTGATGGTGTGGAGATGATCTCCGCGAGGCATGTGGTTGTGAAGAATAAAGTCCTCAATCTAGACCGTAGGGTCTGTCATTACATGGTATGCCTCTACGTTTACGGGTTTAAATCCCTCTAGAAATTCATGATCCAGCACCTCATCGGTGAAGGACAGGGGGTGTGCGGCACCCCTGTATTTGGATGTGTCATGGCATGCCGCCGACAGTTGTAGTTTCGGTGTTGATTCCGAGCTGGTATTCGATCATTATAATCGTTTTCGTGGCCGTGATCCTACGTCGGAGCACGCTTCCAAGATCCATAGATGGACCTGGCCATACTGGCTTTTTGTCCAGGTGCTCACGTAAACCGTGTGCTGACTTGTGTGCAGCGCCATAAGCCGCCCTGTCGCGGCTACGGGGTGGTCGGTTCGGCGGATCAGCCATATTATTTTTTAGCGGAATGGGCTCTATAGCCTCATCGTCGAATCCGGGCAGCAGCTTGCACTTTGGATAGCTCTTTGTGTGGCGATCGCCACCGTATTTTTCTTCAGTGTCGGGCACTTTGTCCCATCTGCAATTGAGCGTATCCTGCGCGGCTTTAAGCCTTTTCTTATGCTTCTTCAAGCTCCTCACGGTGGCGATAAGCCTTCTATGGAGGTTCTCTTGTTCCAAACGCCTTTCCGGGATGATGAGTGCATCGTCGTCTGGACTGTTCTCCTCTCCGGAGACAGGTTTATGAGTTTTATCTCCGCCATCGCTATGATTGGACAGCGGCCCCGGGCTATGTTCGCCGTCCCCTGGCTCATCCTGCTCCATCGCTGGGTCCATGAGGTCGTCGTTTCCTTTGGAGTCGACCAGGGTATTATTCTTTCTTGCGCTGTTATCGCTATTTTTACTGTGGCAGGATTTAGAGCGGCACCGACGTAGTCGGTTTGGTTGCTTCTCAAGAGGATTATCCTCCGTTGCATCCTTCTGTTCCTCGCCGTTGTTTTCTTTGGGTGTGTCCACTATGTATATATCATATGACGAGGTGGTTGTCCAGCTCCCTTTAGGCGGTGGTTCTTGTTCTTCTCTGGCATCGTCGTCCATACCGTCGATGTCTTCGGAGTCGAAATCAAGCATGTCGGTTAAGTCATCGACAATGGCTATTAAGTGGGTGGTGGGTGGGGAACTAATTTCTTCGCCGCCTGCTTCCCACTCAAGCTGGACATAGTTCGGCCAAGAGTCTCCTAACAGGGCGATTTCAAGTAATTTAGCACGTCGCCCAAAGGCGAGTGCTAGAAGATATCCGCAGAGGTAAACTCCATGATCGGTGCCCAATCAGGTTTGATAGGCACGGATGTGCGCGATTCGGAGCCTATGGCCGGAGACGAGTCTGAGAGTCCGAGGACACAGACCTCATTGGAGGTGAGATCTGTGTTTGGATCTATTGCCGATGAGTGTGTGGCCTTCGTGGCGGGGTCCATCCACCCGTCCTTGGATGGCACGATCTGCTCCAGACTAAGAGCCGGGGCAGTTACAGGTTTGATCTCCTGAACACCCTCCGATGGGAGATCGAAGTCATGATTGTCGTGACTGTTCGGCGCACCTATCATGGGCTTGAATGCGTCGAAGATCAAGTCTCCGTGGATGTCGGCGGTGTAGTTCAGGCTTCCAAACCTGACCTGATGACCAGGGGCGTAGCTATCGATCTGCTCCAGATGGCCAAGCGAGTTGGCCTGCAGTGCAAAGCCGCCGAATACGCAGATCTGTCCGAGGAGGAAAACCTCACCCTGGAGCGCCTCGTTGTGGATGATTGAAGGAGCCATCAAGCCTTACCGCAATGACACAGTGGAACTCTCAATGAAAGCACAAATGTCGGTATCAAAACCAGCGGATCTTGGGTAGGGGGTCCCGAACTATGCGTCTAAGGCTAATGGTAACAGGAGGCGGGGGACACAATGTTTACCCAGGTTCGGGCCCTCTCGATGGAGGTAATACCCTACTTCCTGCTTGATTGATCTTGATGATATGAGTATTACAAGAGTTGATCCACCACGTGATCGTAGAGGCTAAACCCTATAAGCTAGCCTATGATCATGATTGTTGTTGTCCTACGGACTAAACCCTTCGGTTTATATAGACACCGGAGGGGGCTAGGGTTGCACAGAGTCGGTTATAGAGGAGGAGATCTCCATATCTGAATTGCCAAGCTTGCCTTCCACGCAAAGGAGAGTCCCACCCGGACACGGGACGAAGTCTTCAATCTTGTATCTTCATAGTCCAACAGTCAGGCACAAGTACATAGTACGGCTATCCGAGGACCCCCTAATCCAGGACTCCCCCAGCCCCAGCCTGCATCGTCGATGTGGAGCTTGTCGCGATTACTCTTAGTCATCCGGCCCACAACGTATCCCCTGATCCCTTCGAAGCTGCCCTTTAAGAACTCTAAACCACCGTGCGCTGGCCCCATGGTGGGCGCCTACTATCGTGGAATAGTCACGGCAGATGTCCTAGTGTAAGGACTTAGTCATGGAGCCATCGCAATTAGGTTAGCTTAAAGGGGTTAAACGGGACAAAGGACACAGGAGTTTATACTAGTTCGGCCCCTTGCAGTGAAGGTAAAGGCCTAATCTAGTTTGAGGTGGTATTGCTTATGTCTCGATTACCAGGGAGCGAATCCGCTTGACCTAGCTTTCGATCTGTTATTTCTTGCCCTGAACTGTCGTCGAGTCGTCCCTTTATATACACAGGTTGACACCCAGCGGCTCACGGAGTCCCAGTCGGCTCATAAACAAACGTGTCCGGCTTGGTGACTATCTATACATGCCTTACAATACAAGTCTTACACATATGGCGGTTTACTTCTATGGGCCTTAAGTCGCTCTTGGGCCTTGGGCCCTTGCCTGTGAACCGCCATCTTCAATATCCTCTTGGGCTTCATATCATGAATCGCCGTAGGTATAACCCGGCCCCACCTGGGCGGGTCATACCTAATAGTTATATCCCCAACAGACTAGTAAGCGACCAACTAGAGAGCGACACAGTCATAAACATGCATTAAGATTAACCAACAAGGAGTGCGAGCATGAGTAGGAAAGAAATCACAACGAACATAAATATCGTGGAGGCTATGTGGATTTTGTTTCAACTAAATGTGTTAACATGTGCCAAGTCAAGCCACTCGAATCATTCGAAGGAGGATACCACCCTATCATACTACATCACAACCATTTTAATAGCATGTTGGCATGCAAGGTAAACCATTATAAACTCCCAGCTAATTAAGCATGGCATGAGTAACTATAATCTCTAAGTGTCATTGCAAACATGTTTCATTCATAATAGGCTGAATCAGGAATGATGAACTAATCATATTTACAAAAACAAGATAGGTCAAGTTCATACCAACTTTTCCTCATCTCAATCATTTCATCATATATCGTCATTATTGCCTTTCACTTGCACGGCCGAACTGTGTGGATAATAATAATAGTGCACGTGCATTGGACTAAGCTGGAATCTAAAAACATTTATTCAAAGGAGAAGACAAGGTAATATGGTCTCTTTTTTAGATAAACAATAATGCATATGAGAGCCACTCAACAATTTCATCGTGGTCTTCTCCTCTCGACCCCCAAAGAAAAGAAAAAAAATTTGAAGAACGAGAAAAACAATTTACACGGGAAAGATCCCAACAAGCAAAAGAAGAATGAGAAATCTTTTTGGGTTTTCTTTAATAGTACTACTACACAAGCATGGAAAGTAAATTAGCTAGAAGCTACAACTAATTTTTTTTGTTTTTTCTCAAAGTTTTTCAAACACACAAGATGAAAGCAAGAAAATAAAATAAACTAGCATGGATAATACAATGAAAATGTATGAACATCGATAATAGAGTGAATGTGTGAACATGAATGTAATGTCGGTGAGAAATACGTACTCCCCCAAGCATAGACTTTTGGCCTAAGTTGGTCTAGGGACACCACTGGCCTGGATGATATCTGACATCATAGTTGGGGTCGTACTGTGCTGCGGCAGCTACCACCTGACGAGCTACTTCCTGGAGGCGAGTGGCCTCCGCTGTTCTCTCATACTCATTTGCCTCCTCTCTGGTTACAAAATATCTCCCATTTTCCTGAAAGTTAAAGAAGGCAGGAGAAGGAAGGGTAATAATGATAGCATGTCGTCTGTCAAAGATTAGTTAGTATTGGAGGGATTGGTCATTCCTCTCAAGAAACTAGTAATGAACCATAGCATTATAATCTAGAAAAGCAGGTGGCAACTCAATATCATTTTCTCTTATGGATACACCAAGATAATCAGCTAAACGAGTTGCATAAATCCCATCAAATAAATCTCCATCTTTAGCATTAAGATGTAACCTCCGTGCAACAATGTCCCCCAAGTTATATCGCTTATCACCTAATATCGCACTCTTGAGGACACTAAGATCTAGGGCGCAAATGTGGCTATGATCGTGCTTACCATTAATGCATCTACCTATAAAGAGAGCAAAGTAATGTATGGCAGGAAAATGAATGCTCCCTTTGGTAGCTTGTGTGATATTTCTAATTTCTCCCACAGTGATGCTAGCAAGGAAATCATTATATTCAAATTTGTGAGGTTCACTAAAGATGCCCACTGTGGGATTTTGTAAGAAGTATTAAAATCTTAAGGGTCCATGGTATATGATTTATCGTAGAGGTCAAATATAATAGTGTGAGTGTTGCACTT
The DNA here is from genome assembly GCF_018294505.1 of Triticum aestivum. NCBI lineage: Eukaryota > Viridiplantae > Streptophyta > Magnoliopsida > Poales > Poaceae > Triticum > Triticum aestivum. The sequence continues at coordinate 343,595,797 of NC_057804.1, forward strand.
AGATAAAAATTTAAACCTCCGTACAAAGGAATCAGTGAGGTAATGGTATTGTCGGCACTTATCTGATACGAAGTCCTCAAGATCAGCATTACATACATACGCACCAAATTCATCCTTGAAACCTGCTTGGACCATAAATTCATCTAACGGCCATTCACAAGGCCGCACTTGAGCTTCCCTTGGTGGTTCAAAGTCCGCTCACGTATCACGAGCCTCAGTGCTTGCTTCCTTGAAGAACCACCTTGATACATTTTCCTAAACATTTCTCTTCCTCTCAAAAATTTCTCAATTTTTTAGTGACTCAAAATAAAAGTGAACCAAACTCAACAAGATTGACAGCAACTACTCCCACAAGTGCCTAGAGACTATATCATGCATTAAAACTACCTTGGACCATATAAATTTGACATGCAAGCTAAAGAACAGGGTCACCACAATAGCAAAAATATGCAATAAATAAAACACTAGAACAAAAACTAATTGACCATTGGAGGAGTCACAAACTGAAGAAATCCCCAAAGCAGTTTTGTGAATGGATCTTTGATCAAGGAGATCGAAAATGGCAGCAAAATGAGCAAGAACACGAGTTTGAGTTACGAGATGATTTTTTCTGGAGGAAGATGGTGTGGATGGGTGCTGAATAAGTGGAGGGGGCCACGTGGGTCCCACGAGGCAGGGGGCGCGCTTAGGGGGGTAGGGCGCGCCCTCCACCCTTGTGGCTGACTAGTGCATCTCTCTGGTGTGCTCTCAGTGCCAGAAATTCTCAAATATTCTATAACAAATCATACTAAATTTTCAAGGCATTTGGAGACCTTTTATTTTTGGGGTATTTTTATTGCAAGGATAATTCAGAAAACAGACAGAAAATACTATTTTTTCTTTATTTATTCTAAATAATAGAAAGTAAATGGAAGGTACAGAAAGTTGTGCTTTCTAAATTCATCCATCTAATGCTCATCAAAAGAAATCCATTAATAAGGTTGATCAAGTCTAATTAATAAACTTCTTTCGAGTAACATGAAATCAGAGAATTTTAAAATAACACTAAGTTACCTCAACGGGGATATGCATGTCCCCAACAATAAGAATATCATATTTCTTTTTGATAGTAGGAAGAGGGAATTCAAAACTCCAATAGTGATAGTTGACATTTTCCAATAGAATTGATACTATGAACTTGAGGTTGTTTCTTTGAAAACTGTACCATATGCTCATTACCATTAACATGAAAAGTGACATTGCCTTTCTGGCAATCAATAATATCCCCTGCAGTATTCAAAAAGGGTCTACCAAGGATGATCGACCTACTATCGTCCTCGGGAATATCAGGAATAACAAAGTCTGTTAAAATAGTAATGTTTGCAACCACAACAGGCACATCCTCACAAATACCGATAGGTATAGCAATTGATTTATCAGCCATTTGCAAAGAGATTTTGGTAGGTGTCAACTTATTCAAATCAAGTCTATGATATAAAGAGAAATGCATAACACTAAGACTGGCTCCAAGATCACATAAAGCGGTTTTAACATAGTTACTTTTAATGGAGCATGGTATAGTTGGTACTCCTAGATCTCCCAGTTTCTTTGGTATTCCACCCTTATGTATAACTAGCAAGCATGGTGGAAATTCCAGCTTCTGGTATCTTTATTTTATTAGTGACAATACCTTTCATATACTTAGCATAAGGGTGCATTTTAAGCATATCAGTCAAACGCATACACAAAAATATAGGTCTAATCATTTCAGCAAAGCGCTCAAAATCCTCATCATCCTTTTTCTTGGATGGCTTAGGAGGAAAAGGCATGGGTTTCTAAACCCATGGTTCTCTTTCTTTACCATGCTTCCTAGAAACAAAGTCTCTCTTATCATAACGTTGATTCTATGATTTTGGGTTATCAAGATCAACAGCAAGTTCATCTCTACATCATTATCATTACTAGGTCGATCATCAACATGAACATCATCATTAACATTATCACTAGGTTCATGTTCATCACAAGATTGTGTCTCAGCATCAGAAATAGAAATATCATTGGGATTCTCTGGTGTGTCAATAACCGGTTCACTAGAAGCATGGAAAGTCCTATCATTATTCATTTTCTTTCTATTAGAAAGACTAGGTGTATCAGTATTAATTCTCTGAGAGTCTTGCTCAACTCTCCTAGGATGGCCCTCAGGATACAAAGGTTCCTGGGTCATTTTACCACCTCCAGTCATAACCCTTACAGCATTATCATTGTTCTTATTATTTAACTCATTGAGCAAATCATCTTGTGCTTTAAGTACTTGTTCTACTTGAGTTTTAACCATGGAAGCATGTTTACTAATAAGCTTAAGTCACTTTTAACTCTAGACATATAATCACTCAAGTGTTCATGCATATAAGCATTACATTTCAATTGTCTACCAACATAAGCATTCAAGTTTTCTTGTTTAACACTAAAGTTATCAAACGCATCCAAGCATTGACCAGCAGTCTTATTATGAGGAATATCACCTTCATCAAATCTATAGAGAGAATTTACCTTTACTACCTATGTCGGGTTATCAAGACCATATATCTCTTCAATAGGTGGTCTTAACATCTTCATCTTTAATACCTTTTTCTTTCATAGATTTCTTTGCCTCTTGCATATCTTCAGGACTGAGAAATAGAATACATTTTTTCTTTGGAGTTGGCTTAGGAGTTGGTTCAGGAAGTGTCCAATCACATTATCATTACTCAATATATTATTCAACAGCAATTCAGCTTGCTCAACATTTCTTTCCCTGAAAACACAACCAGCACAACTATCCAGGTGGTCTCTGGAAGCATCGGTTAGTCCATTATAAAAGATATCAAGTATGACATTTTTCTTGAGAGGATGATCAGGCAAAGCATTAAGTAATTGGAGAAGCCTCCCCCAAGCTTGTGGGAGACTCTCTTCTTCAATTTGCACAAAATTAAATATTTCCCTTAAGGCAGCTTGTTTCTTATGAGCGGGGAAATATTTTGCAGAGAAGTAATAAATCATATCGTGGGGACTGCGCACACAACCAGGAGCAAGAGAATAAAACCAGATCTTAGCATGACCTTTTAACGAGAAAGGAAAGAATTTAAGAATATCGTAATAGCGAATATTTTTCCCCATGAGTAAATAGGGTGGCTATATCATTCAATTTATTAAGATATGCCACAACACTTTCAGATTCATAGCCATAGAAATGATCAGATTCAACCAAAGTAATTAACTCAGGATCGACAGAGAACATAATCCTTATCAATAACACAGATAGGTGAAGTAGCAAACGTAGGATCATATTGCATTCTAGCATTCAAAGCTTTTCTTTCAGCTTAGCTAACAGTTTCTTAAGATCATATCTATCATTGCAAGAAAAAAAGTCTCTAGCACTTTATTCATCCATAATATAACCCTTAGGTACAATAGGCCATTCATATCTAGGGGGAGAATCTTCATCATAAGATTAATTAATATCATCAATTTCAGTAATTTCATTGTCTCTAACCCTAGCAAGTTGTTCATCAAGAAATTCACCTAGTGGCACAGTATTATCAAGCATAGAAATAGTATCATCATAAGCATCATGCATAGTAGAAGTGGCATCATCAATAACATGCGACATATCAAAATCAATAGCAGGTGTAGGTGTCGCAAGTTTACTCAAAACAGAAGGTGAATCAAGTGCAGATCTAGATGGCAGTTCCTTACCTCCCCTCGTAGTTGAGGGATAGATCTTGGTTTTGTTGTCTTTCAGATTCCTCATAGTGATCAACAGATATAAATCCCAAGTGACAGAAAATAGAGCTATGCTCGCCGGCAACGGTGCCAGAAAAGGTCTTGATAACCCTCAAGTATAGGGGATCTGTAACGCCCCGGATCTGATGCGCCAAGTGTCTTCCAGTTATTCGTCGTTGTTGCCATGTCTTTTGCTTGCGTGTTGCATTTTTCCATGTCATCATCTGCATTTCATCTGCATGTTTGTCAAAACTTGCATCCGTTCGGGTTCCGCCGGTTCTCCCCGTTGTCCATTCTGAGCACAGACACACCCGCACGCACCCGTTGCACCTCTCAGACCTTGTTACGTAAGTGGGAGAAAAAATTTCTCGGAATGGGTCGAGATTTGCCGAGTGGTGTTGGTATATCACCGGTAGACCGCCCCTCAAATTTCGTCACATTCGGAGCTCGTTTGATAGCCCAACCATTAAACATATAGCAGTACCGTTGTCGGTACCTTCGTCGGACGTTTCGGTCTCTGAAACTGCTGCTGGGCTGCCATCTCTTCTCTCCCCAAAGCCTAGCCCATCTAACACAGCCCACCAAACTCTCCCAGGCTCGCCTCGATCGGATCCATCGGATCGCGATCGGAGGGCTTCGAAAGCCCCCAATTCCCCCTAACCTAGCCCCTTACCTATAAATGGACACCCCCACGTCCATTTTCGGGCTAAACCTACCCCTAGCCTCCTCCCCTAACCTCCCAGCTGCCGGCACCTTGTTTTCCGCGCCTACACGCTGCCCCGCCGCCACTTGTCACCGTCAGGTTGGCCAGCGCCGCTACAGCCGCCGTCCTCCACCACTACCGCGGCGCCACGTGCCCCCCAGCCTCTCTCCCGCATTGCCATCCCACCAGGCCCGCGAGGAGCCCGCCCCGGGCCGAGATGGGCCCGAGATGTCCCGCGCGTTCCAGCGCCTCTAGCCCCCGCCGCCCGTCATCGCCGAGACGCCTCCGCGCCTATCCGCGCCCTCCACCGCCGCCCGTCGCCGGACAGGTCACCGGAGGACCACGCTGCCGCCTCGGTCCCCGTGAACCTCGACGCCGACTCACCGTACTCCGCCAGCTGTCGTCCCAGGTCGCCGACCCGCGCCGCCCTGCGGCCTCCTCGCTGTCCAATGGATACGAACCTCGCCACCAACCCCACCTGCGCTCGCCCTGGGCCTCCCCCGCGCCAGATCTGCCGGCCCCGCCACAGATCTGGTCCCTGCGACCCGGACCCCGCCGTCCTCGAGCCGTCCCTGCCACCTGTGCCTGCTCGCCGTCGCCGGAGGCGCTCGCGCCGCTGCCCGGAGCTCCTCTGCCTCTTTTGGCCGCGTCGGACAGGTCCAGAGGAGCCCGGGCATGTCCGTCCAGTCAACCCCCCGCGAAGTCTGTTTTTTTGCCCGTCTTTTTCTGAAAACATCATGTGTGCATGTTTGGATGGGTGTAACTTTGTACATGTGTGACCGTTTTGTGGGCATAATATATCAAAATGTTCATTGTGAGATGCTCTTCATTTTGTTCCATTGTGCCATGCTTGTTTGAGTCCATCTTGATGCCATTATCATTGTTACAAGAGTGCTATAGGATGTTAACTGCTTCCTGTTAACAGAAATTGCGGTTTTGTCTTTTTCATTGCATTTTGTGTGTGCATCCTATGAGCTTGATGTCTACATGAGTTTTGAGCTACATAATGCCATCTTTACAGTGGTGCAATCCATGTACTTTTGTGAGTCTTGTAATGAGTGCATCAAGCTCATGAAGTGGGCTACTTGTTGTTACTGTTTTGCTAGGCTGAATCTGTTATATCGTGATGCTAGATAAACCTTCTGCTACAAGTCATTGTGTGCATAATCTAGAGATGTTCACTAAGGTTGTTTTGTTATACATGTCATGCTCTATCTACACATGCCCTTGGTTGCATTTATAGCCTGTTGTAGCTTGTTGTAATCTTGCTCTCAACTTGCCAAATAATATTTCTGTCAGCCTGTTAACATTAAGTTCAGTTTTGCCATGTGTCTTCTGACTGTTGGTCACCTTGTTATTCCATGTATTTCTCTGTGGTGAGTGGTACAAGCTCACCAACATGCCTACTTATCGTTGTTCATGCCATGTCTGAATCTGTCATATTACTTGCCATGTTTGCATGGATCCTACCATCTTTTCTGTTGATCTTTAGAATTAGTTCAGTAAGGGAATTTTGTTCTTTGTCTTTAGTGTTAGCATGTGATGCTCTAAATTTTCCACGATAGTTTGCTGTAACATGTTGTTCGAGAGCTCTAAACATTGCAACCTGATGTTATTTCTGTCATGCTCAGTGATTTCTAGCATGTTCTAGTGATTTCTGGAGATAGCTCAATGTTCATTTTTTGTAATGATTTACTTGTACATCACGTCCATGCCTTTTGTTTTCATGTTGAGTGCTGTAACATGTTGTTTGGATGTTTGCCAGATGTCTAGTTGCTGTTCTGGACAGCTTGTCCTTTAAACTTGTTTCATGTGTATGTGTTGAACCGTTGCTCCGTTTGAAGTGTGCTCTATATGAAACTTGCTTAGTTTTACATGTAGCTTCATATTACCTTGTTGCATTCATGTTTTGAGTGTGTTTGCTTGATGTTTGTATGCCTTTTGCACCAATGCCATGGTTAACTTGTTTTGCTCATATCTTCTAGGCCGTAACTCCGAATTAAACGAACTTTATATGTAACTTGACTAGAATTTCGTGTAGATCATCTTGGTGCATCTTGTTTTGCTCAGCCCCTCTTATAGCATTGTTAGTTGCAGGGGAGGTTGAAGATTGCTCCATGATGGACAGGATTATGTTAGGATATCACAATATCTCTTATTTAATTAATGCATCTATATACTTGGTAAAGGGTGGAAGGCTCGGCCTTATGCCTGGTGTTTTGTTCCACTCTTGCCGCCCTAGTTTCCGTCATACTGGTGTTATGTTCCTTGATTTTGCGTTCCTTACGCAGTTGGGTGATTTATGGGACCCCCTTGACAGTTCGCTTTGAATAAAACTCCTCCAGCAAGGCCCAACCTTGGTTTTACCATTTGCCTACCTAAGCCTTTTTCCCTTGGGTTTCCGGAGCCCGAGGGTCATCTTTACTTACCCCCCGGGCCAGTGCTCCTCTGAGTGTTGGTCCAAACTAGAGCCCTTTGCAGCACCCCCTCAGGAAACTTGATGTCTGGTTTTAGTTGTACGGATTGCTCATCCGGTGTGCCCTGAGAACGAGATATGTGCAGCTCCTATCAGGATTTGTCGGCACATTCGGGCGGCTTTGCTGGTCTTGTTTTACCATTGTCGAAATTTCTTGTAAACTAGGATTCTGAGACTGATCGGGTCTTCCTGGGAGAAGGAATATCCTTCGTTGACCGTGAGAGCTTGTGATGGGCTAAGTTGGGACACCCCTGTAGGGTATAAACTTTTGAGAGCCGTGCCCGCGGTTATGTGGAAGATGGGAATTTGTTAATATCCGGTTGTAGAGAACTTGACACTTGACTCAATTAAGACGCATCAACCACGTGTATAGCCATGATGGTCTCTTTTTGGCGGAGTCCGGGAAGTGAACACGGTCTTTGTGTTATGATTGTGCGTAAGTAGTTTCAGGATCACTTCTTGATCACTTTTAGCTTCTCGACTGTTCTGTTTGCTTCTCTTATCGCTCTTATTGGCGTGTGTTAGCCACCATATATGCTTAGTCGCTACTGCAACCTCACCACTTATCCTTTCCATTTCCATTAAGCTATGCTAGTCTTGATACCCATGGTAATCACTACAAAAAAATTACACTTCCGTGATGATACGTGTTTGTCACAGTAGGTTGCGTTTTTTGTCATGCATGTACATCCATGACGATTTTATGACAGAATTAAGATAGTTATACCTGTGTTGTCGTAGAAGTGTTCCATGACATTACCAAAATTATCATCACGGAAGTGTCCACTTCCATGACGATAAATCGCGCGTCACAGAAGTGCTTTTGTCAAGGGTGACCGACACGTGGCATCCACCGTAACGGAACGCCGTTAAGCTATCGGGTCGGGTTTTGGATCCGATAACCCATTAACAGCCTCGACCAGTGGGGATTTTCCACATGTAAAATCTTCATTGGCTGGAGGAAACACGTGTCGGCTCATCGTTGGGACATATGTCATCCACTCATTGTACAGAAGGCACCTATGATACGTCGACACGTGGCATGACCCAACGGAGGCCCATTCCTATGAAAAGGCAGGCCCGTTTGACTTGGTCAAAAGGTGGCGGGTCGGCCCATGGAAAGCCTGTTAACGGCTTGTTCGCATATAGCCCATTTACAACCCGCTAACCCAAGGCCCATTACGCCCTATCCGAATTAGGCCCAGTAGCGTCATCTGGGCCATCCAATATGATTCCAACCCGTTTTCACTTCTGGCCCATGTATGGCCCATGACGTCTTTTGGCCCATATGAGGCCCTATGTAACTCTTGGCCTATTAACGGCCCGTGGTGAAACTGGCCTGCAATGAACAGTGTATCACTTTACACCCATTAACGGCCCGTGCTGAAACTGGACCGTAATGAACAGTGTATCACTTTATGCCCGTTAAGGGCCTGTTATTCAGTTGGGCCATTTCCAGCAAATGTTATCTTTCGGCCTTCTCAGAGCCCATTTATTCTTGGGCTCATTTCCAGCATTCGTTTACTTACGGCCCGTTACTGTCATTTTCTGCTTATGGGCCAAATTCAGCCCGTGGTTACATCGGCCCGTTTGTGGTCCGTTAATACGTTGGGTTGTTTTCATAGCATCATCAAATACAGCCTATTAACGATTGCCCGTTATGGTCATACGGCCCGTATAAGGCCCATTGATGATACGGCCCGTAGAAGGCCCATTGTTTCTTCGGCCCATAGAAGGCCCATTGTTTCTACGGCCCGTAGAAGGCCTACTGTTTCTACCGCCCGTAGAAGGCCCACTGTTTCTATGGCCCATAGGAGGCCCAGTGTCACTACAGTAAATATTAGCCCATGGTTATTGTGGGCTAGTTTTAAAAAATAGGTTATTGCAGCCACTAGCAAACCGCGGAAAAAGAACTGCATTGACTCCAAGCATACAAATAAACAAGACAACAAGGAAATAAATAAGCAAGCAACTTATGCTAGGCTATCACGGCTATTACATATATTACATCCACTGGGCATCAAAGTTCGCCAGCAGTGCAAATATAGGGAACAAAGCAGCATATCATATACACTGGTTGTCAAAGTTGGCGACCAGCGCAAATAAATGCCACAGCAAAACAAATACAGAATTGAAACCACTTCAGAAGATCTCAAGAAACAATATCCTGGGTACCCATAATGTTGGCAAGATGCTTAGCAAGCTTATTAACTTTCTCTTGTTTGGCGCTTAAATCCTCCAGCGCTTGCTGTTACACTAAAAAATATGCATCTGAATTCTGCAGGGACTTCCTCAGTCCTTCAGCTTCCTGTCGCAGCACATCTGATCGATGTCTTTCAACTTGAAGTTGAGACTCAAGAAGACGAACTGATTCAGGCAGCGAGTTCGAAGAGCTTGTGCCAGCAGTAGTGGCCAGTAACTCGAACACTACATCAAGACAGGACTTTTGGGTTACCTCACTGTCGTCAAGATAGTTTTTATCAGCTTTCTTGGAGACCAACATGGATGTCTCACTATCTGGAACCTTATCTGCATTACTTCCTTTACCATTGGATAACGTGGTACTGTTCTCCAATATTTTGTCCGCATTCTAAAAGAGAAACAAGCAGACACATCACATGTTTACCATGTTGTATATGAAACTCATTTTGGTAAATGAGTTCAGTAGTAAAGTGGACAGGATAACAACATGAAACAAACATATATCTATGTACCATGGTCACTTTATGGTCTATATGATTCTAGTTTTTGTTGCCAAATCAAGATAGAGACATAGTTCAAATAATATTTGTTCAAGACAAAGCAAAATAGACAGAATATAAGTGTGGGTAACAATAGAGCAATAACAACACTTGTAATGTGCATGACATGAGAACATAACTGTTTATTCAATTGAAACTGAAATCAACATAGAGCATGTTACAACAGCAAACCAGTTAAAGAAACATGTTTAAAACATACCTGTTGCACCATTGGAGTTTCAATTCCATCCTTCAAATTTGAAAATAGTTGGGATGAGTAAATACAGTAATGCAAGAGCAAAGGAGTATGAACCATAGCTACAGAACCTGACCTGAGAACAAATCTTCTTCTCCTTTAAGCATTGAGCTGGGATTTGGAGTGGTGGTCCTCGTGCTTTGGGCACTATAGTTCCCTTACTAACTGCTTGTGTTTGGGTGCTCTGTGGTGGAGACGGTGCTGTGTCAACTGGAACTGGGTTACTATCTGCCGGGGTTGGGGTTAGAAGGGGTGTAGCTGGTTCTCTATCCAACTGGGTAGGGGCACAATCTGCGAGAGTCTGGGTTATGTGTGGTGGATCTTGTCCTTGGGCAAGTACAACCGTGGTTCTATCTGCATCAACTGGTAGCACTATCTTTTCTGAAGACCGTGTTGTTACTCCCTTAGATACTGCCATCACGCTCTCCAATTTAAATGGCTGATAAACAAGAAAAGTAATTGAAAGTATAGACATTGTATGATAGACAGGTGCAATGGATAGTGGGGAATAAAAGAGGGCATGAAATAATTCATATTTATGTTGTCTAACCAAACAGGATAGCATGACACAATTTCACATATATGATGGCTAACTAAACAGGATAGCATGACACAATTTCACATTATGATGGCTAACTAAAAAAGATGGAAAGACATAGTTCAAAATATGAGACAATGTAAACAGGATGACATGACATAACTATATAATGTGTTTATTAAATAGGTTGGCATGCCATAATTCACATACATTCATGGATAGAATGCCATAATTCTAAATATGATGACTGTAAACACTAAACAGGATGAGATGATATAAATATATGATGTCTTTATTAAATGGGTTGCCATGCCATAATTTAGATAGATGATGTGTATGTACTATGTAAACATGATGGCATGATATAATTCAAATATATGATTTATATAGTAAGCAAGTAAGCGGATGGCAATCCATATATGATGTAAAAAATAAGCAATGCAAGACAACATGCATGACATGGGTAATATAACCCTGCCAAGTTTGAGCATAGACCTCAGGGGGAAAATAGGACTGGTCATCAGTCTCTGAATCCTCCTCTGAGGAGCTCTCTATAACCAGCAAGATGTCTGCTTCAGCAGGTAGCATTGTCTGCTCTGAATACCTTGTTTTCACTCCGGATACTTCCATCACCGCTTCAAATGGCTGATGCACAGGAAGAGTAGTTGAATATACAAACGTTGTCGACAAATGGAACATGTAATACAAAAAAATGATAGCATGATATAATTAACATACATGATGATGGTGAAACAGCATGGCATTGCATAATTCACATATATAATGCCTTTGCAACAAGATAGCATTGTATAATTCACATATATAATGTCTTGCAACAAGATGGCAATGCATAATTCACATATATGGTAATTAGACACTGAACAGGTGGCATTCACACAAAGCATGTCTAAACTAATCAAATGACATAGCAATGCAAGACACCATACGCATGATATGAGCAACATAACCCTGCCAAGTTAGAGCATACACCTCGGGGGGAATAGGACTGGTCATCTGTCTCTGAATCCTCCTCTGAGGAGCTATTCGTAACCAGCGAGATATGCGCTTCGTCAGATAGCATAGTCTGCTCTGAAGACCTTGTTTTCACTCCAGAATTTGCCATCACCGTGTCAAATGGATGATGCACACGAAGAGCAGTTGAATGTACTAACATTGTTGACAAATGTAATATGTAACGGAAAAAAAAGGATGGCCTGATATAATTTACATATAAGATGACTGGCTAAGCAGGATGGCATTGCAAAATTCACATATATGATGCCTGGCTAAACAAGATGGCGTTGCATAATTCACATAAACGATGAATAAACTAAACAGATGGCATTCGCACAAAGGATGTCTAAACTAAGCAGATGACATATTTGATGTATAAAGTAAGAAATGCAAGACACTATATGCATGATATAACCAACATAAGCATGCCAAGTTAGAGCGAAGACCTCGGGGGGTAAATAGGAGTTATCTTCTCCTTCTGAATCTCCCTCAGAACAGATATCTTCCTCCCGATTACAATCCGAAATGCGTGGAGGGGGGGGCTGCCTTTGCGCCTACCATGGAGCGACGTCTGCATGAAATTTTATTGCCACGCAAGGCTCGTCTCTTTTGCTCTACATGTTCAGTTCCATTGTTTACAATAACTGTCATGCATAGGAATAAAACATAGTGAGATTATGTAAGGAGTGCATGTAGAAATCCAGAGTAATGGTAGCAACCTGTGGATAGACCCAAAACCAATAATAGCAGGCAGATAATGGCTTCAATTAAAAAATACAGATAATGGCTTATTTACTGTTTGTTTCCCACCCAAAATGAAACTCATAGTAGACACCGGAGATTAACCAGATAGTAGATAGATACTATTGATAGCGGCCCCAATATGTACCCCACAACCATTTAAAAACTCAAGTTTGACCATTAGTTTGGAGCTGACTCAGAGTCTAATCGGTGAATAGGATGATAAAGTAGCTTGTAATATTAAGCGATGCATAACGTAAGCAGACACGAAAGAGTGCGACCTCTCTTGCGGATCCGTGTAGTCCTCGAGGTCATCTGCTCGGTTGATGATGGTAATGCAGTTTTCATGGCTGCGAGCGGCGGGGAAGAAGATCTGAGGCGGTGAAAGACAGTCTGGAGGCCGAATCCCTGCTGTGCTGGACCCTTCTATCGTTGGAGCTGCTGAGCTGGGGTGGACGACGGCGCAGCAGGAGCGGGACAAACCACGCAAGGTTTTGTTTGAAAACTATCTGTAAGAGAAGTAATTCTGTAAGGGCTCGTTTGAATTGGAGGATTCCAACAATCCAGGGATAGGAAATAGACAGGAATAGGATAGGAATGCACGTGCAAAATAGAGAATTTAAAAACACAGGATTTCTGCCAATATGGGTGTTTGATTCACAACAATTGGAAGATCACAGGATGCAAAGAAGCATGGTGAGATTAAGTAAAACCACAAGAAAATGTACGGTTATAATGCTATTATGCTACTATCTCTTAGTCTTGTGCTTCATGAATAGGAATTTGAAAAGGAGGACAAGTGAAAATTAAAATTCTTACGTTTTTTCTTTCAAGGAGACACTAAAGGAACAAATCCGTGGGCTCGGTGGACAATATATATAACATGTAGAGTAAAAAAGAGATGCAACAAGTGTACAACCTCTTTGGCGAAGCCATGTCGATCTTAAAGTGATTGGGTTGGCCGGTGAGGATGCTCCGGCTGACTTTGCTGTCGGAGGAGGGGAAGAAGATCTTAGGCGTTTGGAGATGGAGCCCGAGGTACTGCTCCACTGTGATGGAGGGTTTCGTCGTTAGAGCAACTCCGGTGAGTTGTACGACGCCGAGGCTGAAGCAGGACAAGAGAGACAACGAACAACATTAACTTGAGTGGAATTCTAATAGCATCTCCAATACATGACGTAAAATACATAACCACAAAGTGCTAGATGTAAAATACATCAGCCGCTCATCTCTGAACTTAACTGTCAAAACTGAACTTAACTATCCAAACTGAACCTAACCGTCGAAATTGAATTTTGCTGTCGAAACTAAACGCACTAGCAAGGTGAGGCTACACGTCGGTCGACTGACTTTTTCATCTCTGGTCTGTCGATTTTGCAGCCGTTGGATACAAAATCAAGGGCCTGCGGTTCATCTTCAACCTCCACCCCCCTGAGCCGCCAGCCACCACCGGCCAAACAGCAGCCCCCCGCCGCCCGCGACCGGTGGTGCGCCGCCCCGCGCGCCCCGAAAACACTCCCCACCGCTGGTCCACCGCTGCCCCGGCCATCCCTCTAGGCCCCCCCATGCCGAGCTTTTTCTCCGGCGATCCCCACGCCACCGCCCCGCCAACGCCGGCGACTACCGCCCCCATCCTAAAACCTAAGATAGATAGTGGGGTACCTCTCCGGCGAGCCCACCTGCCCGCGGCGGCTGGTTCTTCCTTCACCCAGGTGAGCTCACCCCTTGAAAATCGACTGAGCCAAAAGTCAATTCAGTCGACTAAAGTGTAGCCAAATCGGAGCAGCATCGCAAGCAAGAGCAAGAGCGAGAGCAGCAGCGCGAGCAAGAGCAATAGCAAGAGCAGACCGGGCAGGGGACTGAGAGCAAGAGTAGAGCAGCAGCTCCTACTGATGTGGACGTCACCGCCGAGGGAGTGACGGCATGGAGGAAGTGGCCGGCGACGCCACCGTGGATGGAGCTGCGCCGTGTCGGCTCGGGACCGAGCACCGGCAGCACCGTGAGATCGAATCAAGAAGAAAATGCGGCGATTAGTGTACAACCTCTTTGGTGGCGCCGATTAGGTCGCAGCTTCATCCGAGGAAACGATGATGATGATGCTCTTCCGGTGGTGCAAGTGAAGACAGCGGTGTGGGAATGGAGATGGAGCGAAAGACGAGGGGAACATCGGGGCAACTCCTTGGAGGTGGAGGACGGGGTGGCTGAACTGGCGGGACGATGAGATCGACGAGGATCCTCATCCGGTACGGTGGATAAGGGATGTCGAGGTGTTGCTGTGGACGACGTCGTCGGGGAAGAGGCTCCAGCTGGGTGGCGGACGGAGCAGGGTGTGGGGTTTCATCGCGGGTTTTTGCGGCCTCGGTGTACGAATGGGTGGGCGGATGGGATGGCAGTGGGGAACAATGGCTTAGAGACGCGCTTGTCCGAAATGTGGGGTAAGTTACGAAAGTACCCCCCACCGATTTGAGGCGGTTCTTTCGGTTCAGGGGTACCACGGGCATTTTGCGTGTCGGGATTTCACAGGAGGTGGGAGTTTTCGCGCGCGTTCTAATTTCAGAATAGCAAGGCGCAGGTTGAGATGGACGGAGTTGTCGGAGCACAACAAGACAAAGATATATCTTAAATATTTCGGGCTAACAAGGCGCGGGTTGAAATTTCCGGAAAAGCCTAACGTGTACTGTACCAAATCATTGTGCACTACAAATGTCATTCAAAACTTTGAATTCATGTTATGTTCAATTAAAATATTTCACTACGTGTATAATGCATGCAACCTACTACTCAAATGAACGTTTTAGTGCATTCCAAACGTATATACTACCGCTTCAATATGAACTAAATTTGAATAAGATCTATAGTAATGATTGTTGTGAAGGCAAAGCATTTGAATTCGTTTCTCTGTTTTAATAAGATCTACAATCATCATTATTGTCAAGTTAAACCATCGTTTGTGTATTATCTTCACAGCACACCACATGATTAGTCTTGAGTTACATATGAACTACGTGTACTATATGAACTCGAACTAGATTTTTTGAATCCACTTTATTTTGATTTCAAATCACATTACATTTCTAGCTCTAGCTAGATCTTCATAATCTAAACCATGTCTCATATGTATAATGTGTTTATCACATTATGTACGGTGCCCCGCCCCCTACGCCTACAAGTATTTAGATGTGAGTTGCAAACACCACACATTACCACAAATTCAAATAAAATGTGAGAATGTTCGATATATAGTATTGTTTAGATTGCTGGATATTTAGTTGTAAGCTGCAAACGCCGCACATTATCACAAATTTAAATAAAAAGTGAGATTGTTTGATGTATAGTATGGTTTAGATTGTTTGGCATTTAGCTGTGAGTTGCAAACGCCATGCATTATCACATTATGGTATAACATGTGCACAACACGTGTATCACCGCTATATTCATGCATGCAATGTTTAAAACACTATGATCTCCTATTCAAATATATGAATCCGCTTTCATATCAAATTATGATCTTTGTTAGTCTCTTACACCCACACAATCCTCTAACCTTTGTAGCTACCACTAACTTTCTCTCGTGCATGCACATGTCCTCCTCGCCCTCCCCCTCCCTCGGCATTCTATCCACCGGGCACATTCATTTTTTTCTTTAGGTCGTTCTCCCAGATTCTCCACAACTCTTTCCGACACACACCGATCGATAAACCTCTCCAGCGATGCCTGCCTACAACATACACACACAGCTTCAATCTCCTCCTTTATGTGTCCTTGCCTCGTGTCTCTCATACGGTCAGACACACGTGTAAACTCTCGCCCCTCTTTTCATCGATCTCACAACCGCACACTCCTCCCCCTATCTAGCTAGTAGTTGGGCCTCTCGCACCACCTCCTAGCTCCATTCTCTCTGTCTATCCGTCTCGCTGGGCCTTATTTGCCTCTAACAAATGGACGTACACCGACCGATCTCTCGCTATACATATAGCCAGCTAGGTCCTTATAACTCGTTTTTACCCACACGTCGATCGATCAACCTCATTAGTTGTGTCTCTCCCTTCCTCCGACAAACAACAATTGATCTACAGATCTAGTTAGGTTTGCTTACCAAACACATGGTTCCCCTTCATCACCCATGGATGCGTCCTGACAGATCTATCACGCACAGGCACACACAGAAACATATCCCCACTCTTATTGATAACATTGCAGTTCCACCCTCAGTTTGTCTAGTAGGCCTCTCCCAACATCTCCGAGAAGCAACTCCATCACCCATCCAGCACTCTACCCCTCTCCCTCCCTCTCCCTCCCTCCCTCTCTCCTCGCTCTCTCTGTCCCATCATATTTCCCGTCCTTCAGTTATGTATGGATGTCGACCAATCTCCCTCAAGACATAGCTGGGTATCTCCTTCTCAACACATATACAAGTCGTTCTACCTCTATAGTTAGGCCTCTGCCTACCCCTCCTCCCACCCCCCTCCCCCCACACACACAGATACATCAAGCACTCTAGTCATGTCTCCCTGCCACACACAAACTTGACATGTGCCCTCTAACATTCCGGTAGGCCAGTCGCCCTATATCTTTGACTTGCACACACACACACAATTTTGATGGCTCTCTTCATCGATCTCGCACCCACCCACTTGATACTCTCTT
>NC_057804.1:343939852-343945041 GCF_018294505.1 Triticum aestivum
CGTGGTGAGCGACGGCGATGACGTCCATGGGAGCCATGGCGAGGCACGCTCGGGATCGGGCCCCTATTGCCCCGATCCAATCTGGACCGGGGGAGGGTGGCAGATGGGGAGTGGGACGAGGGGGAGGGAGTGGGGACGAGTGGGGGGGTTGAACCGCTAGGGTTCGGTCGCCCAGGGGATAAGGTGGGGCGATGGGGGCGGTTGGGCCTGGCGGCCCAGAGGCCAGCTGGACCACAACCCAGCAGAGGGGGTTCTTCTCTTCTTCTTTTTTTAATTTTCTTGTTTGCCTTTTTTTTCTTTTCGTATTTTCTTTTATTTTGGTTTTATTTTACTTTTAATTTCTTTAGCTTTGTATAATCTGATGATAGCTCCTAATTTAATGTCTTAGAATAACCCATTGCCCAAAAAGTTTGCTGACTAAATAAACTAGTTTAACATTCGTTTGTTATTTTAAAAGCATTCAAATAATTGTATTTGCTACTGTTTTGTTTAGTTTAGTGCATTTAAATTTTTTATAAAGACTTGGTTTATCCACCAATATTACTTATGAATTATTTGGCACACTCCGAACATTTTAGTTTTAATATTTGAAAACCTTTATTGTGACTTGGTTTTGAATTCGAGACTGAATTGGTTTCGAATCAACGTGAGTTTATCTAAATTAACCGAGGTGACGTGGCATAATTAGCAGAGGGTCACTGTAGCTTAACTATCCGGGCGTCACAATAGGATGGCAGGCACACCATCATCACCAACTCTGTTTTTATAAGAGTAGGGAGAGAAGTATAGATTAGAGATATACTATTATTTAATATATACTTCTTTCGCTACTGTACTGACAGTGGAACCCACAAAGTACTTAGAATACAATATTAAGGATGGATTTGTTTCTTTTTAACTTTCTGTACGAAGCTATGGCTACCCTGCAAGTCATGTACACTATACATGCAATTAACATTTTATAGAGGGAGAATCATACACGACATTAAGTCACATGTATTGGATGTGACTCTATTATTTCCAGCATAAGAGCATCTCCAACGGTGGCCTGCAAATTTCCTCCCGCTTCCTTCCATGGAGAACGACGTCCAATGCCAGCGGCATACATTTTCACAACTCTAACCAACCAGAGGTAATTCGTGCAAACACGAACTGATTTCATATAAGCATGAAGGATTTTGTACAAAAGAGCTGGATCTTTGTATAAACTTGACGGATTTCATTACATTTACATGAAATAAGCGGTGCTAATCTGGCTTTCGTGGTATAATTAATACCTAATCTAAATGTCTGCCCGCGGACCCCTTTGTCTTCCTCATGTCCGGCAGACACTTGCGGGGTCAACGAAGGTCCTCGGAAGAGACGAAGCAACAAAGAAACCACCTGTATACGCAGTCATCGCCTTCGCGGTGGCCTTCATGGGAACCAAGTGGCGGCGGCCTCCCGTTTTCTACTTCTCCTCGATGATGGCAGCGGACACGGAGAACCTGGCAACCGACTCGTCGCTCTCCACGCACCCGGCTTCTGTCTCTACATGCATGGCACCGTCGCAAGCACGGGAGGTGCGCCTACGGAAATAGGAGGCGTGCCCACCGCAGATACTGGTGGCGCGGTACGACGCGGCAGCGACAATGCCCGTGCCGCCATGCTCGCCGCCGTACCGGCGTGGAGCAACTTGCCACTCCTCATCGAGCTGAACTGGAGCGGCGAGTTGTTGAACCACGCGCCGGCTTGGGGCTGCAACTGGCTTCGTCGGGCCAAGTGAGTTTGGTGAAGCGCCGAGCAGCTCCCTCGTATCCGGAGGGCTCAGCGGGCCACCTAGCCGGGTAGTATGCCGGAGAACGGCTCCTCGAAGCCATCGGAAGAGTGGAGAAAATGGTGAAGGAGGAGATGGGGGAGAGGCGGAGGGGTGCGATTCTTGCCTGCTGTCTGTCTGGCCATTTTTAAATAGAGGGCGGACGGTAGGAGCTTGGCCGGCGTCTGGCCTTGTTTAAACTAAGGGCGGACGGGAGGAGCTCATCCGGTGTTCTGTTTAATTCCGGCCAGCTCATGAATGGACTGTGGCCGGAGTAGGTTTTTTGGTTTGCATGTGGGTTTAACGGGGGCGTTTCATGGAGGCCAGGAGGCGTGGTCATTCGGGCATGCAACGAGTGGTGCAGTACTATTCGATTTGACAGTGGGGGACACAGTTCCCGACACAGCTTTAATGCAGACAAGGGAGAGGGTAGCGGTTCCTGAAATATTGAACAACAAATGGTGCATCCTCCTTCAATTAGCATCATGAATGCATGAGGGAAGTAAGGGGAGGAGGATTCGGAAAAGAGGCAGCACAACATGAATGCAACACAGTTTGCACTCATATAAAGGCACCCCTCCATTCCAATGCATCTAGTACATCATACGCACCTAAGCACCTACAGTAAGGACAAAAGTGCTCACTCCATACCCATGGCAGCGATGCGCACGAGCGGCCAGCGGATGTGCCAGATAGTCCATGACGCCGGCTTACGGCATGGCACCGAGGATCGTCTCCAAACGGTGTTGGCGACTGGCTGGTGGATGGCCATCGTCGACGCCAGCTACGACTCTTAGTTGGACCAGATGATCATTGCCACCATCAACAAGTTCACCGTCGTCAAGAAGCTCGCGGACGACATCACCGTACTCCTCCAGCCCGTGCGCCTGGGGTCCTCATTGCCTGCCACCCTAATTGGCCTCCATCGCCGGAACCTCTTTGAAGCACTGGTGGCCCTGCAACTGCCCACCGGCACAACAAAGAATGTCCACCAGGAGGTCGCGCTCGCCGTGAGGCGCCTCGCCCTGCAAGAATTCATCGACCTACACACCACGTGTTCAAGGAAGTGGTGTACATAGGTATCTTCAAGGCCGGTGAGGACGCTATGACATTGGCCTTCCTCAACCGGCTGGAAGCATTGGACGCCTTTGCTGAGAAGCACCTTGACCTCGCAAGAAAAGCCACGGCTGCTAAGCCGCTAGTCGGTGGCCCGACGCATGATACGTCTCCAACGTATCTACTTTTCCAAACACTTTTGCCCTTGTTTTGGAATCTAACTTGCATGATTTGAATGATACTAACCTGGACTGACGCTGTTTTCAGCAGAACTGCCATGATGTTGTTTTATGTGTAGAAAAGAAAAGTTCTCGGAATGTCTTGAAAATCCACGGAGGAACTTTCTAGAAAATATAAAAAATACTGGCGAAAGAATCAAGACCAGGGGGCCCACACCCTGTCCACGAGGGTGGGGGGCGCGCCCCCTCCCCTTGGGCGCGCCCCCCTGTCTCGTGGGACCCCTGGACCTCCACCAACCTCAACTCCTACTCCATATATTCACGTTCGAGGAGAAAAAAACCCAGAGAGAAAGTTTCATCGCATTCTATGATATGGAGCCGCCGCCAAGCCCTAATCTCTCTCGGGAGGGCTGATCTGGAGTCCGTTCGGGGTTCCGGAGAGGGGGATTCGTCGCCGTCGTCATCATCAACCATCGTCCATCACCAATTTCATGATGCTCACCGTTGTGCGTGAGTAATTCCAACATAGGCTTGCTGGACGGTGATGGGTTGGATGAGATTTACCATGTAATCAAGTTAGTTTTGTTAGGGTTTGATCCCTAGTATCCACTATGTTCTGAGATTGATGTTGCTATGACTTTGTTATGCTTAATGATTGTCACTAGGGCCCGAGTGCCATGATTTCAGATCTGAACCTATTATGTTTTCATGAATATATGTGTGTTCTTGATCCTATCTTGCAAGTCTATAGTCACCTATTATGTGTTATGATCCGACAACCCCGAAGTGACAATAATCGGGATACTTCTCGGTGATGACCATAGTTTGAGGAGTTCATGTATTCACTATGTGCTAATGCTTTGTTCCGGTTCTCTATTAAAAGGAGCCTTAATACCCCTTAGTTTCCGCTAGGACCCCGCTGCCACGGGAGGGTAGGAAAAAATATGCCATGCAAGTTCTTTTCCATAAGCACGTATGACTATTTACGGAATACATGCCTATATTACATTGATGAACTGGAGCTAGTTCTGTGTCACCCTGTGTTATAGCTATTACATGAGGAATCGCATCCGACATAATTATCCATCACTGATCCATTGCCTACGAGCTTTTCACATCTTGTGTTTCGCTTATTTACTTTTCCGTTGCTATTGTTACAATCACTACAAAACCCAAAAAACTATTATCTTTACTTTTGCCACCGTTACCTTTATTATCATATTACTTTGCTACTAAATACTTTGCTGCAGATACTAAGTTATCCAGGTGTGGTTGAATTGACAACTCAACTGCTAATACTCGAGAATATTCTTTGGCTCCCCTTGTGTCGAATCAATAAATTTGGGTTGAATACTTTACCCTCGAAAGCTGTTGCGATCCCCTACACTTGTGGGTTATCAACGCACTGAGTCGAGGAGGAGGAGGTCGTATGTTGATGGATGCATCTTTCTTCTTGCCTCCTGTAACCACCACAGTGATCGCATCGTCGTGGACTTAATTCTTATTGCACTATTGCATTCTCGTTCCAGTCAATACAGACATGTGCGATCCCTTTGCTCACATTTGGAGGCAATTATATACGTCACTGTAACTAGTACTCCATCCGTCAATTTGTAAGTTGTGCCTACCTTTTCCATCAACTTCGTGCAATGCACGGGCATCTTGCTAGAAACACTACAACATGTCGAACCGCATGTGACCAAACTGTCGCTGCGCCAACCTAGCTACTACCCTACTTATCTGGCGGAAAAAATCCCCACCCTAGCATTTCCAGTCGTTATTTCTATCTATTGATCGTGCCAAGGAGCAGAACCAAATGGTACAATTTATACATGTTTCTCTACTCCTATAAAAGAGTGTTTTCTTTCAAGTTTGTGAATAATTACTATTCTACTTTGGATCCATCGCACCGCACGTGCACATTGCTAGAAAAAGAAAAAGGCCTACTGCGTTCCTGTCGCACCCCCACATGCCGGGGAACCGGGAGTACTCCATGGCTCGTCCGACAGGCCATATAGCTAGGGAAGGCGTGTTGCCTAGCATTTTCACTTTCATGTGGGACCGCGGTTGAGCAAACCGACTATCGGCAAACCGCACCCCGCCCGCCGCGTTGGAGAGTAGCAACGATGGGAAGATATAGTTCTTCTTCTTCTTCTTCT
>NC_057804.1:343945141-343954046 GCF_018294505.1 Triticum aestivum
GCGGTACGCCAGACCTCATTTCCATCGGCTGTTCCGTCCAAGCCCTCCTGATGAACACTACGACGCATTTTGTTCCGACCCAGCCGGTTGGCTCCCCTTGAACACGACGACGATGCAATTTCTCCGTTCCGACCCAGCCATGTACACGAGCCCTGGCCGTACGTATGCGCGAGTAGGCGTTCGAAATCACGCCCGTATGTACGTACGTGGCCGTATTTACTTTCTTGCACCCTGGCCATTGTACATACGTGTAAATGCTACGTGTGCGCCTCTACTACAACACGTGCGCACCTCTACATCGACCAGTATGTACGTACACGTTCGTGACCAGAATGACAACTCTACGTACGCTTCGACCAGGTGTGTCCCGACTGTCAGGCACTTCCTTGCGTACAAAGATGTAGCTGGTGGGTCCCAGCAGTCAGGGGGGCGAATCATTTTTTTTGCCCGTAATATGGACGCACTTCCTTGAGTGCGAAGATGTAGCTGGTGTGTCCCAGCAGTTAGGGGGGGATGTTTTTTTCGTGAAATATGGTGGCCCATCCGGTGGGTCCCTGCTGTCAGGTGGAGGAATAATTATTTTGCACGTAATAAGGTGGCACTTCCTTGCGGCTGCCGTCGACCCAGCTGTCAGCCTCTCCACGTACAATACTCTTCCGATGGAAGTCGTTCCTTGACCACGTTGACCACGCCGCATCGAGAGCACCAGGGCGATGGACGACGGCGAGGCCTAGGAATGGGAAGACGCGGCAGTGGAAGCCCGCACGGAGATGAGTACGAGGGTTCACTGTTTCGGCTGCGGTGTGAGGTTGCCATCGCCGCAGAATAACAGGGGGTGTGGGTGAGTAGACGGATGGCCTGGCCAATGATGGGAGTAATAGGGGGCGGTGAGGCCTCCACGGCATCACAGCCGACAACGGGAGGCAGGAGCACGCGACACGACCAGCGCTGGTTAGGGCGGCTGGAGCAAGAAGACCAGAGGTTGAAGAAGCACTACGGCCGTTGGATGGGCATCGTACAATCACTGCAGCTAGAATTGTTTATATTGACTAAGTTGACAAAGCCCTTGGTACGCGTCAACTTAGTAGGCCCACAGGTCAGCCTCCGAAACTGATAGAGGCAAAGGTGTCCCGTCTTTCGATGAGATGATGGATTTCGCTTTGGTGGTAGTCGACTTTGACGATCCGACTACGAACGTGCGAGGACGTCGCGCCTTAGCAATCGCTAAACCAACTCCGAGAGGTTATTGACCACGTCGGAGCACGATCAACCTGACCACGAGGGTCTGTTACCTGCGAGCAAACGAAGAACCAGCAAGAAACTGAGATTGCAATCTAGATATTGCGAATATAAGATGAAAGCATTCTTGATCAAGGTGGGGTTCTGTGACGCCTTTGTCTGGTCATTGAACACAAACGAAGTACGCGAAGTTGCAGCTATGGCGAACTTTAATCTAAACAAAACCCAAAGTCTAAACGGTTCCCTAAGGGCTATATATATGGAGGAAGAGAGGGGGAATTTCGTGGCCCTTGGTGGAGGGGTCCGAAATCAACCCTATCTCTTGTTTCCCCACATATACGGACTCTAAAAATAGCCTATATTTATGTATTTCGAAATTACATGGGCCTGGCCCAATAAAAAGGTGTCGCAGCACCTATAATAGCCTCTGGACGAAATTTATGAAGTGACATCTTGTATATTTCATCCAAGGCTTCATGCACTCGTTATGGTGGCTTCAAAGACCTGAAATCATCACTTGTAACTCCGTTCTTGTTCCCCTTGCGCATGCCATCATCTCCATGCTTGTTCTTGCTCCAATGTTCATCCTTATCCAAGCTAGGCCCTTCATTTGTAAGCAAAACAAATGTATGCAATTTAGGCAGCATCATATTCTCATGAACATTAGAATCATTACCAAGAAACGAAAGTAACTGGTAATTTAGTTGGCGTGCGCGAGCTCTAGTAATTGGTCCAGTATGTATAGCAGCAGGGGCTGTGGGTGTAACAATGGTATTGATGTCCTCATCATCTGAAACGGTGCACACTAGATGTCAGGGGGAGGAATCATTTTTTGGGCGGCTGAAGCAAGAATATCCAAGATTGAAGAAGAAGCACGACATCCGTTGGATGGACATCCAACGGACACAGCTGCTAGAACCGTGTGTTGTTGACAAAGCCTTGCATACGCGTTAACTTAGTTTTTTTAGGGGATGCATCAACTTAGAAGGCCCACAAGTGTGTGGCGGAGAAGATATAGCCCATTTGTGATTTGTAAGAATGTACAACCCATTTTTCAATTCTAATTACTACAACACATTTACAGTTTGTTAAAAGTACAACCCATTTTGTAGCTAGGACAACGATTAATAATTTCAACCAATTGCTCAAAACAGAATTCAAAAAAAATTCCCACATTTTGATGGGATCCGAAATATTTTTATTCGAAATTTCTAGTCAGATTAAATATAACTTCAAAAAAGTTGTATTACATTAAAATCCAACGAAATATTGCACGCGTAACAAGTAATGTAATTAAAATTTTCAAATTCCAAAAATAATATATATTTTAAACCGATTACGCGTTTGATGCATTTTTTATAGTTACTGCACAGTTATTATAATTACATCCCATTTGTTATTTCTTAAAGTCCATTTTCTTGTTAAGCCTAATGCATACCTCCTACGAAAGTTTGCATCCCTAGCGGGGCGGAGGATAACAAGTTGACCCGGATATTATGTACAACTGTCTACCCAGTTGCATTACTGATGTTGAGAAAAAAGCCTGTGTAGTACAGTACAACCTAACATGGCTACTCAGCCCACATTCAGCAACGCTGGAAAGGCCCAAACAAGGCTTCTGTACAACTTTTTGAAGTCACTGAGCTCAGTTAATAACTTAAGTAAAGAGTTAGATTAAAGTGGAACCTAACTAAAAGATGTCACGAGCAAAGAAATAATTCAACGGGTCCAACTTGTGCATGTGTGCGTGTGTGTGTGTGTGTGTGTGTGTGTGTGTGCATGTGTGTGTGATATATCTTTCAGCCATATGCATTGCTGATGCTTAGTAAAAACTTATATAGTTGACACAATCATATAGAACATCATATTACACTAAACTTGCATACAAAAATTTCATGTAGGCAGCACAATCAAGATGGAAGCAGTGGATCGCTACGGGTAGGGCTATGTTGAAACCAATGAACTCGTAAATAACGGTTCATCCTCTTTATCAATGACGGGGAAATATCTTGATTGTTGTGCAAAGAAAACAGACAGACAACACAATAAGTTCTGCTAGCACGTTAAGTTGACCTACAACCCTTTCTAAAAAAAGTACAGGTACAAAATTAGAACAGGTCACAATCAAATGTACTGGCACATCAGTGCTTCACACCCATAGCTAGGATTTAACTAGTATTTGACAAGATTCAGTTGTTACCTCAAATTAGAGCACATCCAGGCAGCCAGCCCTGCCTCTTCTCCCAAAGAAGCAGTGGCCTCCGCCACGCGATGGAGTAGGCCCTGTGCCATCCATTGTTCCGAGCAACACGGGGAAAGTCGGGTGTTGACTCCTGTAATGGACGTCATCGACGAACCCTGGCACCAGCGGTGGCGGCAGGACTTCGATTGATGGATTGACCACTTCTTCGACATGCACGAACACTCGATACAGGTACATCCCTAACGTGGTCCGCGACGGCCTTGGTGGCAACAAATAGTACAACCCCGGTTCCTGCACCGGTATCTCAACACCAATCACCTTCGGTATGGTGGACAGCTTCTTCATCCATGCCATAACCGTCAGAGCCCAGCTGTCTGGAGGAACAAACATACTTACGAGCTCACCTCCAAGGTCGTTGATAAGCTCATTCATGGACTCGCTGTTCCAAGCACGTTGAGCCATGCCGTGGAAGGTAAGCTTTGTTAAAAACTCAAGCTCAGAGGGCATCGAGCCCCATCCTGGGTGCCACCGACCAAAGCTCACCAGCGTGCCATCGTAGAACAAACGCCAGGAAGATTCGAATACACAGCTGCAGTCGAAAGTTGTCCAAAACCTGACAAAGAAATCAGCCGGTGGCGGACAGACTTCGATGAGTAAGTCACTTATTTGGATGCCATGCGCAATGCCAATAGCTTTGACAAGGTCGTCCGGCGAGACGGGAGGCCAAACGCCATTGATGGTTACCATCAACACTTTGCCGACAAACTAGTTGTCAAGTGCCGCCATGCCACTTTGAGTGACAGCACGGAGCAACCAAAGGTGGGACGGACCTCAGGATCTCCAGCTTGGAGATCTGCCTTGACCGGTGACATGATAGTGCGCTTGAGTACAGGGAGTATGGGAGGGGGATTTGGGGGAACTGGAGTAGGAATCAAGATTCCAGAGGTGGGTGGCGGGCGGGAGACTGGGGATGAAAAGGTAGCATGAATTTTGAACACGTGCCAATATGCTCTCGGCGCGCAAGCACACGAAAACACCGGTGGCTCCCACATGGTGGCCTAAGATTCCTTATTCTTTATTTTTTGGAGAGCCCGGCCTTTTTTTAAGATCTTTTGAGAGCCCGGCCTGAGACTCATAATTGACATGTTTGGCATTGTGTTACTACTCCGCTCATATTCAACGACACCTCACTGGCCCAAACAAGTGTACATCATCGAAAAGACACTGAGCTCAAATCATATAACTTGAAAAAAGGAGATATACTCTGAACACTGGAGAATGGTGATGCCCTCATTTAGCCCACCAGTAGTTTGATACAATAAATAGTTCAAAACAATGATATATACAACATTCAAACACTTACTAGTGACTACTATTGACATAAACAACAAGACATGATAGTTCATTAGAAGTCATGCTACACCACCAAAACGCACCCATCTGTAGTGCTCAGACTCTCTGATCCAGACAAGAATGACATTCTAAACAGAGGCAACTATTACATAGTAAGAGTGACATAGACAAGGATGACCAAATGACAAGGAATATGCATAACAAAAGAGAGAATTACCCATCCAGAACAAGAAGCAAAGACAACAAAGTCATTCGAAGAGGGATGATCCAACACCATCATAATTTGCAGCCCCGCTTCGGCGAACAGTGATCCGGAGACACCAGTACTCCACCCTTTTGATGCAACAGCCCGATTACCTATCAACCTGAAGGCTTGAACCACATCACTGACTGTCGTAATTGAGACATCCAAGGATCAAAGTTAATCAGGATGCCTTTGTCATTCTCACCTTCTTTTGGCTGTAGGCTGTATCGTTGACAATCAGGGGAGTTTGCTCTAGAACTCCTAGGGCTCGCTTTGTAGACACAGTTTTATCCATAGAAAACAGAGTCTTTTGAGACACAGTTTTATCCTTTCAAATGGTGATCTCCTGGTTAATCGGATAATTGAGTCCGAGAAACAGAGAGTGTGAACCAAGGCTGTTTACCCGTCTCCAACTCAAAAATCATGAAGGCCCCAACAAGCTAGTATCCTACTCATAGACGTAACAGCCATGGTCCCGGTACTCACGTATTTCACGGTGCTTTTATACAGTGGGGTTTTTGCAATATAAATTTTCTGGCTCATGTGTTTGAATGGTCATCAGTCTTTTGTCGTCGTCTGATCGAGCGAGGAACCAGTTGTGCTTCCCTGTTTTTGGCAAAGGTGGTGTGATTACAAAGGGCAGAAACTATAGGGACACTACATCATTTCAAAAAGGACATGCATTGTTATTGTAAGATCAGCATTATTCAGAGTATGAGTAGGATAATGCAAGAAACAACATTGATATGTCCCTGTTGGAACTGGGACAAAAATACAGCGAAATATATACTGGGTTCGAAAATATAGAAGTGCCATGCATGGCTATACTCATGTTATCTCGCAATCAATTCTTCATAGGAAACTGCCATGTCATGCATGTTATGTAATCATGTTCTGTCCTCACAAACAAATTCTTCAAGGTAACTAACAGACCATGCATTGTTATATACTCGTGTTCTGTGGGCATAATTTTTGTGAGGATATTATTCTAGCCATTGATTGCTGAAGGGCGAATATAGGTATGTACACATGGTAAGCATTACAGGATTTCACTACTTCCAAATATAGAGTTCTCCATATGCACATTTACTTCCCTAATGTATGGTTAGATGAAACCAATAGTGTGGTGCATGTTTCTACATCATGAAAATGAGGAAACTAACATGGCCATTGATACATACTCATATTTGGTAGTAGTATATAGATTACTTTAAAATAAGGAGAATATCCATATATTCCTAACCGTTTGATTATTCAGGGGTACAAATTGGTTGTAATGACATGGTCACAATCGCAAGAATTAACTAATTCCAAATATAGCTGATTTACGATGTCTCTAATACATTGCCATAGTTCTACTCAAATTCTGCTCAAACAGGGACATGCCAATCATCACAAAAAGTTCAAACAGTGTCATGGCGTCATCATTAACATGACACGGAAACAACTTACACGCGCCGTCCCAGAAATACGTGGTGCCATCTGCTTTGTCAATCGCGTAGATGATGCCATTGTGTTCAATAGCATCACAGAAGTGTGTATCAGCTTTGATGATGATCCACTGCAAGCTGAGTTGTCTCCAGCTAAAGAAGGCACCGGCGTAAAGATAGGCAAGTCCGTGGTCGAACAAGGCAGTTAGCCTGAAGTCTGCATAATTCGCATGTCATGCGGGCACTTGGCAGATTACAATCTTCTGCAAAACAAGGTCTGTCCAACTGACGTGGTAATCTAGAAGACTTGGACCACGATGGTAAAACTCTATATAATCCAACGGAGGAAGGATAATCTCATGGGAGGTCTGGAAGTTCACGAGCACCAACTTTTTACCAACTTTTCTGAAGGCAGCCATCTAGTGGGAGTTCATGCCGACCCAGTACATAGCTGCCAAGAAATTTTGGGCGATGGTGATCGGGTGGAAGTCGAGGGAAATGATGTACGGCGACCCACTATATACCTGCAAAGAAGTTTCGGCTAATGGAGATCGGATGGAAGTCGAGGGGCATCATGTATGCCTCTGTATCATGGTGAGCAAATCTCGCAAGACCAGATAGCAGCAAGCAGGGTCTCTTGAAAAGCTTAGGCCTCGCTTTGACGATGGCCGTGTGCATGTCCCTCGAGCATGCAGCCAGCCGCAGGGCGCTCAACATATCCATACATGAACAATAGAGGTCGAGGATGTCACTGGGGAGATTGCTCCAATCGCGACTCATATGGATGCTGCGCGGTTCGCGTTCGGCCATGTTTGGAAGGTGGGGTTTTTGGGGGGCTTGATTTACGGGAGAGAAGTTTGTCGGTGCTGGAGCGGCTAGCGAGGGAATAGTGGTACTGGGGGAGGCGAGCAAGGCGACGGTACACGGGGCACAGTGAGATGGAGACGGAGATGGAGATGGAGTAGTGTTATGGGAGGGGAGAGGGAGACGAGGCGAGGCATGCTAATGAGCACAGGGTGGTGCTGACTTTGGTAACCTAAACACGCCGCCTGGACTACTGTCAGGCGCAGGGTGTTGTCACTTCACTATGAGGACCAGATGAATAGTATTTTGACCATCAGGTGTACAAAGTTGTACTACTACTACTAGTAGTAGTAGGAACATGAGTACTCCAGTACTGTATAGCGGAAATATGTCTCCTACGCTAGCATGCCTGTTCACTTCATCCCCTAGGTATCATCCATATTGCGAGCAGAACCAAATTCTTGTGCATGCGGAACCGCGAAGATGGGCCTTTTCTTTTTTGAGGATAACCGTGTATTGCTTAACTAGAGAATGTTGTGTCTCCCACGCACGCGGCAATATCCATCTGAACCAGCTACGACAGATTTTTTATCTATTTGCATAGGTCCCACCTATGAGGAAAGGTGAAGAAATAAAAAGGAATCATAAAATGTCTCGCCATGGTGTTTTGAAAGAGTGACCTCAACTAGCCAGTGGCACATGTAACCGTGATAGCCTTTTCGTTTAGTCTACCTAGCTGCCTAATCAACTGCCTGCACGCCACTTGTCCCATTTACTTCTCCATCAGGACCGATTTTCCTCGGCTTCTTCACCTCCCCTTTGTCTTCATTTGCATCTAAACCCCACTGCGTTCACATTGTTTTAACCTCTTCACATACTCCTGGAGTAATTCCGAAGCCCCTTTAAATAATCATCTACTTTAGTTACACTAGCCATCAAATCCTAATTCTCCAAACCATAGCCCTCCGTTCTAGCGGTTCCAAATGGCGAAAGAGATCGAGATGCAGGTTTTTAGCGTCCAACATGTCCTTGTCGAAGGCTCGTTGAGCATAGTTGCCACCGTCACCGTCCACCCAAGGGTTGTTCGGAAGTGGATCAACAATGTATCCAACTCCCTCCAAAAGGTAGAGATGAGGGTCATTGGTCCCGACGCAGAGTACATGGAGCGTGCCACTAGGAAGATCCAACGCGCCGCCATCCTTCAGTTGTGCCTCGAATATGATGTTTTGGTGTACCACATCATACACGCGCCCTCCATACCAGGTGAGCTTCATGATTTCTTGTCTCGGGAGGACATATACTTCTGTGGGGCAGCCATCGAAGGGGACAAACAGAAGCTGGCGCCGTACAACCTTGATTTGAAAAGCATCGCTGACCTACAAACCAGAATCAGAATTCCCGTAGAAGATTGTGATAAACAGACACCATCCCTATTCGACGTAGCAAATTTTGTGCTCGGTACAAATCTTCAGAAGGGTGACAAGACGCTGGCATTAAGGACGTCTGGATGGAGAATTATCCCTTGACATATGAGCAGAAAAAATATGATGCCCTCGATGCCCGTGTGAGTTTCGAGATAGCTGCAAGGTCCAAAGAGCTTGTTGCGAAGCCGTCTCCCACAGAAAATGAGAA
>NC_057804.1:343954679-343954894 GCF_018294505.1 Triticum aestivum
AGAAGAAGAAGAAGAAGAAGAAGAAGAAGAAGAAGAAGAAGAAGAAGAAGAAGAAGAAGAAGAAGAAGAAGAAGAAGAAGAAGAAGAAGAAGAAGAAGAAGAAGAAGAAGAAGAAGAAGAAGAAGAAGAAGAAGAAGAAGAAGAAGAAGAAGAAGAAGAAGAAGAAGAAGAAGAAGGAGAAGAAGAAGAAGAAGAAGAAGAAGGAGAAGGAGGAG